>NC_089590.1:98325702-98544761 GCF_019320115.1 Miscanthus floridulus | reverse complement strand
CAGGAAACGGTGAAATCGGTCGTTTTTTGGGAGCCTGGCCCGATGGAGCGACGGGCGAGTCATTGGGGGCGATTTGGATCACCTCCTGCCTCTCACCTTGACAGATTGCATTCAATTTTACAAGCACAACAAACACGATCTCAATCGAGCTCGGCTCTGTTGAGCCACGATGACAAACACGAGCACTTGCACCATTTGGACCGGACTAAGGGTGGCCAGGCCATGGCCAGCCGGCCAGGCCGGCGAGGTACACCCTCGCAAACGCGCCCTAAGATGTCGCTCCGTTCACGAAGCTCCGCGTTTCCGCTGTCTAGAGCGACAGACGAGAGGACCCGAATAAACTAGCTTCACCTAGCTCCTTCAATTCCTTCGTGCTTGCAGGCCCGGACAAAAATGCCCCTGTGTGGGCGTGAGCAGGAGCGCAGATGATGGGCGAGGCAGAGGTGGAGGCGTCTGTAGACATTTTATTCTTGTTTCTCTCTGTGCTAGGAAGCTATTTTAACAAACGTCTTACCAAAATAGCTCTCCACCGGTAAAGATGCTCTTCAAGCCGAAACCAACAAAACGTTCCACAAGCCAAGCAAAGTTGTATCAAACGACCCCTAAAAGCATTTCCAAAACATTGCCCCCACTAAAATAGAGCTCCTATTTTCTGAGCAGGGGCTCTCTACTTTTAGAGCTTTGTTTTCATCATTCAACTCCAACAAGAGCCCCCCCTATATCTAAGCTTCTATTTCATTCTCTTATATTTTAATACAATCTTCATGTATATCCTTCATATGATGCTATTATAATTCAAACTTAAAAATTTATATACCATACAAATGAACTGTATTTAAACTCATGATTTCAAATAAGACAATTTAAATTCAAATTCAAATTTATCAAGCATAAAAATCATATGGGCATATTGAAATTGTCTATGACACCACATAGCAACAAATTATGATAAAATTACAACGGATCACACTAGCTAGCACCCAGAAATGCTCCACAAGATCATCTCGAAGTTATTGTGAGCATAAAAAGAAATTAGTTCCGCAAAACTATGCCAAATAAATCTAGCGGAAAATGTAATCATTGGCGGAGAAGCCTAAGCTTTGAGGTGCAGAGCAGAAGTAAAAACACCGGGTCTGCAAAAGTCGGCTTAGTCGACTTTTCTAAGAAAACTAGAAAAAGTCCTAAATTCAAAAGCAAGGTGAGGCCAAGCTTTGAAGAGTTGTTGGCCAAATACAAAGAAGAAAGGGGCTAATCAAAAGGAAAAGAATTGTCCAAGGAAGAATGATTTGAAATCATCGACAAAACATAAGGAAGAACTAAGCCGTGAGTCATTCTATTTCCGGGCCGACTTGGTTATATCCTTTGCACTTACTAACCTTGGGATTATAGTAGTATGCATATGCAGTCATACAATATTTAGTATCATATTGCATATTCAAACTATAATTCATCACCATGACCAATCGTTGTTAACAATAATTTGGTCAAAACTGCATCTTCCGGTCATAAAGAAAGTGAGAAGGGCAGCAAAGAAGTTTCTACATCTAATAACAACCGAGCTAGTGTCCCGGCCTCTGGATTATCTCACACACAAAAGAGAGATCGAAGTGGACGCATAAGTCGACAGGATCAATGAAACAACAAGTGTAAGTGATTCCAGTTCCCATAATGCTGCACTCCCCAGCCCAAGGCCAACAGCCCATGAGCGGCCCATAATGCATCGGCGACACTACCGCGCCACCGTACTTCGGTTCCTGCACGTCGCACCTCCGCAGTCTGGCCGCCGCCCGCCGCAGCACCGCCCGGCCACGGACCTCGGTGACCGTGAGTTCGTCGTCTCGCCGTGCCGCTAGTGCACCGGGCGCCCGCCGTGAGTCAGCGCGGCCTGCCACTGCGAGCCTGTGACTCCGCGAAGCAAAAATACATGGGTTGATTGTTGCTGTTTGATTTGTTTAATGATGCCGTCGCCGTTTCGTTAAAAAAGTGAGTAGTCAAATCTTTGCTCGATCACTGTTAATGACTTTACGTAGATAAATAATATGTCAGGTACATAGCAAAATGGATGAACTAAAAAAACAAAACGACTTATAATTTGGAAGAGAGAGAATACCAAACTTAGCTTTGCATTGTTTAGAGCGAGAGGGGGACAGATCTTTTACTGGGACTGGTTTCTAGTGCTGCTTGGTTAGGTTCGTGCTTGCACCTGAACTGTTGCACGTTTGCAGCGTGGTGCAGTTCAGGTGCAAGCGTGCTGTTGCTTGCTGCTTCTGTATGGTCGTATGGTGGTGCATTGGTGGGTGCTCGCAAGTTGCAGGCTTGTAGCCTTGCATGTCATCTAGCATACAACATTCGGCCTTAAGTTCCGGCTTCCATCCGTTTTCGGTTAGTTTCCGTCCGCATTAGTTCGTTTCCGCATGTCCGCACATAATTCTACTCTGATCTCGTCACCCATTTGGCCATTTATTATAACAAAATTTAAAAAGCTAACACGACGATAGGATGCATGCGCGGACAATGTAAATGCAACACTGCTGCTAGCAAGGTGACACGCGCGCACGGCCGCGATGAGTCGATGATGCCTCTTTTGCAGCTGTAATCACGCTTCAAGCGTCGGCGGCGAGCCCCTCGTCGCCGAGCTGGCCTGATGAGATATCGCCGCGGCGGGCGTTGGGCACGGCGCAGTTGAAGCGGACCTCTCCGGCGTTGCCCGTGAGCACGTCCATCTGGCTCATCTTCACCATGGACCTGGAGAACTGGTCGAAGAAGGCGGCCTGGTTGAGCGCGTAGCGCGTGGCGGTGCGGTTGGTGTTGGCGTCGTTCATAAGTCCCTGGTCCGACTTGAACAGCCCCTGCTTGGCGATGAGGTCGAAGTAGTACTTGTTGTCGAAGGCGTTGGGCGTGCGCACGTCCAGCACCTGCGCCGCGTTGGGGTCCTTGGCGCACTTTGCCGCCAGCGTCCGCCGGAACGACGGGACCATGGTGCCGTCGTCCGCGTTGGGCGGCAGGCGGCTGTTGAAGGAGCCGCAGTGGCCGCGGCCGACGGTGTGCGCGCCGGAGAGCGCCACGAGGTCGACCGCGTCGAGGCTCCGGTTCTTGAACTTCCCCAGCAGTTTGGGCACGTCAGTATCGGGGCCCGGCAGAGTGAAGACCAGGTCGCGGGACGCCGGCGCCAGCCCGTCGCGGCGGCCCAGAGGCACCTCGAAGAAGGGACCTCCAGACTGCATGCATTGCTTTGTCGTCAGCAGCTGGTTGGTTGCATTGCACATGCTTAATTTTGGGTGGGAAACGTGGACGTGGTCCGGCGATGGACTTACCGCGACGACGGCGTCCCGGGTGGCTAGCGTGATGATGTCGGCGCAGGACACCTTGGGGCCGCAGGCGGCGTGGACGGCGGCGCGGATGTCGTCGATGAGCTTTCGCGCCTCGGGACGGAGCGTCTCGTTGGGTCCCAGATTCTGCTCGCTGTCGGAACCCGACAGGAGGACGGACGCGTCGCAGCCCTAAATTTGCATTGCGTGGTGTCAGCATTCAAGCGCATCACCACACCAACGACATATAGTAGCAGTAGAGCAGTGCACAGCTAGCTGCTGGTGCAAGTCGGCGACATGGATGTACTCCTACGTACGTACCTGCGGGAAGCAGTCGTGGAAGAAGATGCGGATGAGTCCCGCGGCGATGCCGATGTCGCTGCGGAGTGCGTCGGCGACGTGCCAGCGCACGATGCCCTCCACGGAGGGGCAGGACGCGTCGTAGAAGCTCCAGGAGAGGCCGTTGACGATGGGCTCGTTCACGGTCACGGTGGCCGACGAGAGGGCGGCGCAGAGCGCTGAGACGGCCAGCAGCAGCACGGTGGCCACAGCTGGTCTACTACTGCTGGACCTGGCCATCGTCATTCTGCTTGCTTGCAAGTGCAGTGCAGTGGTAGCTGCTAGATGGTGTGTGTGTGTGGCTTCCACGAGTCATGATCATATATTTATTTATAGGCGGGCGGTTATGGATATTTTCGATCTCCACATGCATGGTCGGACCGGACCACATGGATCGTGGCATGCATGCATTGCATCGGCCGGTCTGATCCATCCATCCACTTGTTCCATTATATATTTGCATCGATCGCATCAACTTGTCTTGGACTAGAGCAGGAAGAAAAGATGCATGGATCAAGCAGTGAATGGTGGCCGGTAGGTGGTGATCAAAGGTAATTTTATTTTATAATAATGCGACACCCCACAAATTAAATAATGGTGTTTAACCATATAGTAACATTTGCTACGTACCATGCATATGCAGTTTCCTCGCTGCTTCACTCTACATACACTGCACCCGGCCACGCATGCCACCTAATATAGCACTGAGCCCTGTGACGTTCGTTCTATAGATACTATCATCACATAGGAGTACACACACACACACACGCTATTTCACTACTTTCATTCGTTTACAGCTACTCGGCTACTCCGTCTCCGTTCGAGAGAATATATACCTTTTTTTAACGCGTGCATCTGTTGTAACATGGCTTTGGCAGGTGGCGAAGGCCCCCGACAGCGAGGTGTCGTCAAGGCGTCTTCGACCGTATTAGGGCGGAGACTCGGCGCTGACCAAAGGAGTTTTTCCGGCTAGGCTCAAAGGGTGCCGAATCTCCTTCTCATCATGGACTCCGCTCAGGCGGGCGTCTCCGGTATCACGTGCGGAGGCCGCCTTATCTCCAAACTAATCAAACAGACGATCTTGCCTAAGTGTGCGCAGGTACTCAAGCGCAGGCGCTCGCTGTCCGCGCAAACGCGCCAGCATGACCCCTGCCCGGCCGGGCGGAGACCTGCGGATGACGCCTCCGCCCGGACCGGCGGAGGTCTTTCAAGGCGACAGCGCGCCCCTGAAGGCGGAGGACAGCGGCAAGAACCGTGGCCCCCGCGCGGCTGGGCGGAGACGCGCGGGTAATGCCTCCGACCGTCCGGCGGAGACCCGCCGGGGCAGCGGCGCGCCCCTGGAGACGAAGGCCGGCGCTGGGAAACTCAGGCCTTTGGGCCGAAGACCGAGCCACCGTGGGCCAGATGCTCATGAAAGCCCATCACTCGAAGACGGTATGGCAGGATTGCCCCGCGAACAAGAGGCTAGCGACGGAATATTCTAGGAATGTACTGCAGCAGTTGAGGGGCATTGTAATAAATTCTGTTATGTAGTAGTTGAGCCCTATAAATATGGGACACTTGTAATCATGAAGGGTTGGTTGGTGGATGAATTAATGAAACCCTAGCTTTCCGAGCCATTCCCTTACTCGACACTCTCCCCCTTTGTCATTTCCTTCCCGAGCCTCCGCCCAAGGCCGACCGTCCGCCAGGCGGAGGCCTTGGCCATTTCCACGTAGTTTGAAATCGCCAGTTTCAACATTGACGCCCACCATGGTTAGGTCAAGGCAAACCAACGATGGCAGGGAAAAGAAAGACCACCACTAGAGCAGCAGCGACCACGGGTCAGCGAGGAAGGCCTAGGCGCAACACTCGTAGCGCCTACGCAACCTCGCCAGCGGAGGATGACACTAGAGCAGATGCCCAGGGTCAACCACCGGAACCCCAAGACCGAGAGATTCAAGATCCGGAGGCCCAACCAAATTCAGCCACGGCACCCGAGCAAGAACTGCAACAGCTGCAAGCACAGTTGCAAAGAGCACAACAAGAGAGGGACAGAATGGCAGCAGCATTTGCAGCTAATCAGCAAGCTATTCAAGCATCAGCACAAGCAGCAGAAATAAGGCAGCAGTTGGCAGTCCTACATGCTGAGATGCTAAGTATGCAGCATGCAGTACCAGCAACAACCTCCGCAATCCCAGCCTCCGTAGCAACACCAACTGCAACCATGCTTCAAGGTTCTACGCCAGTGATCAGCCAGCCGACAATACCATCTCAGGTGATGCGGAGGCCTATCGATCCCAAGTCACCACTATCTGAAGGCATACAACAATCGCCATGGCCAACAGCGTACAAGCCAATCACACTACCCAAGTTCAACGGAAAGACCGACCCCCATCAGTTCATCATGTGTTACGAAGCAGCAGTAGCCTCCGCCGGCGGAGACGACGCCGTCTTGGCAAAGTCATTTGTCATTGCAGCCGAAGGTGACGCACTGGCTTGGTATTCTATGCTCAAACCAAGTACAGTCTACTCTTGGGAGAACCTCCAGGAGAAGATATTGGCAAACTTCAAAGGCCTAACAGCACAGTCGCTGACTTCCACAGATCTATTTCAGTGTAAGCAAATGCAGGGAGAGACACTCCATGACTACTTCCAGAAATTCGTCCAACTAAAGGCGAAGGCACCAGATGTCCCAGACGAGATCGCCATCGAAGCAGCAATCAAAGGCCTCCGAATCGGGCCGTTTGCAGCACACTTAGCAAGAGAGAAACCAACCTCCATACAGCAGTTGTATGACCAATTTGAGAAGTACTACAGATCAGACAATGACCTGCGTAAGAGGCTGGAGGAGCAAGGTCAAAACAGACAACAAAACAGCAGCAAAAATCCCCAGAAAACCTATACGAACCAGAATGTATCAAATCAGAAGCCAGGCCAGGGGCAAGTGCTCTGTATCGAGGGTCAACCCCACACCGAGCAACGGCAACAGACAGCGCCAACACGGCCGGAGACCCAGACAAGGAACCAAGATCGGCAAGGTTACCAAGGCAAAAACTAGAACAGAAACCAAAGCCAGAAACAACGCAGGCCATATTGCGTTTTTTACGGCGAAAACTCAGGGCACAGCACCAAAGATTGTTCGGAGACAAAAGAAACACAAGCAAGGATAAAGAACAAGCAAACTGCCCAACCTCCGACACAGCAGAGCGCAAGAGAGGTCAACACCACATACACAACTAGCCACCAGCAGTACTGCCCAATGTACCCAGCGCTAAACGCAACCCAAATACATCCCTCCACACTGGCCTCCGCCTATTACCCAAACTTCCTACCAGCATGGCGGTCATCACCTTCGCAGCAGCCTTCGGCGGGCAACTACAGGTCGGACGCAAGCTTGACCTACATAAACCCAAAATCTCCCCATATAACCTACCTTGAAACAAACACACCGGAGCAAAACCGAATAAGGTTCGAGCCTTTGCAGCCACAGCACCAAATGCAACAATTGCCTCCGCCACCACCGCACAACCAACCCCAAACACCAAAAAACGAGCCGAACCCAGAAAACCAAGTCAACCCTCATGGAGCACTGCCAACAATTGGCATGATATTGCCAATCGCCGGAGGATCATCAATGGAGTTTGAAACGAAAAAGTAGAAAAAGGATCACCTCCGCCTAGTAAACAATGTAGCAGTCCAAGGCTCGGCGAAACACACAGATTGGTCCAGAGTCCCAATCATCTTCACAGAAGAAGATCTCCAGCTAGAGAGCTACCCTCACACAGACGCAATGGTGATCAGGACAAACATAGCAGCATGGGAGATAAGCAGAATACTGATTGACACTGGCAGTTCAGCAGATATAATCTTCGCAAATACCTTCGACCAAATGAAGCTCAGCAGAAATCAACTACAGCCCTCCGAATCCCCCTTAATAGGATTCGGAGGCAAGCAGATACAAGCATTAGGAAAAATCTCACTCCCAGTGTCGTTCGGAACCCAAGCCAATGCCAGAACCGAGTACATAATGTTCGACGTCATCGATCTGTATTATCCATACAATGCCATCTTGGGAAGAGGATTCACAACCAAATTCAACGCAGCCCTGCATATGGCCTACCTGTGCATGAAAATACCAGCACTCCACGGTATTATCACAGTCTGAGGTAGCCAGAAAGAAGCAAGAAACATAGAGAAAGCTATCTACAGAGCCCAAAGAAACATCAATGCAGTCGAGTCGGCAAACAAAGAACTACAGCCTCCAGACATACCCAAAGGAGAAACAGATATGGCAGGACAGGAAGAGACAAAGCTGATCCCTCTAGAAAAAGAGTTACCAGACAAAAAGTGACAATCAGCTCAAAATTGTGCAAGGCAGAAGAAGAAGAGCTCATGGCAACCCTAGTCAAAAACAAGGACATCTTCGCCTGGTCAGCCTCCGACCTCCAGGGAGTCAGCAGGGACATCATACAGCACGAACTGGACATCAATGAAAACATGAGATCAAGAAAGCAGAAACAGAGAAAAATGTCGGAGGACAGAATCCTGGCAGCAAAGGTGGAGGTGCAAAGACTGCTAGATGCAAAAGTGATCAGAGAGGTCAAGTATTTAGAATGGCTTGCAAACGTAGTCTTGGTACCAAAGAAAAATGGCAAAATGAGAATGTGCATAGATTTCACAGATCTGAATAAAGCTTGCAAGAAAGACCCTTTCCCATTGCCAAGAATAGACGCCTCCATCGACAAGGCAGCTAGATGCCAGAGGTTCTCTCTCCTCGACTGTTTCTCTGGGTATCACCAAATCCGGATGAAAAAAGAAGATGAAGACAAAACAAGTTTCACCACCCCATTCGGGACATACTGCTACACCAGAATGCCTGAGCAACCTTTGCCAGAATGACAAAGGAGGTTTTGGGATCACAGCTAGATAGAAACATCATAGCCTATGTCGACGACATAGTGGTCATGAGCAAGAACAAGGACGACCACGTCTCTGACTTACAGGAGACCTTCGCCAACCTAAGGACAGCTGGTCTCCGCCTCAACCCAGAGAAATGTATATTCGGAGTCACAACAGGGAAGATGCTCAGTTATATCATAAGCAGCGAAGGCATCAAAGCAAACCCGGACAAAACCAGAGCAATAATGGTAATGGCAGAGCCAAAAAACAAGAAGGAAGTACAAAAGCTAACGGGAAGAATAGCTGCGCTCAACAGATTCATCTCAAAATCAGCAGAACGCAGCCTACCATTCTTCCAAGCCCTAAGGGGTGGAGACAACTTCGAATGGGGGTCCAAGCAGTCGGAGGCATTTCACAACTTGAAAGAGTATCTGGCAAACTCATTGATGGTCTCCGTCCCAGAAGCGGACAGCCACCTATTGTTGTATGTGGCGGCCTCCGACCATGCAGTCAGCGCAGTTTTAATCCACGAGCTGGAAAAAGAAATAGGCAAAACTCAAAAACCAGTTTATTTCATCTCAGAAGCATTGTCCGGAGCCAAACTAAACTATATAGAGGTAGAGAAAGTTGCCTACGCGGTGCTGATGGCATCAAGAAAACTAAAGCATTACTTTCAAGCCCACGAAATCTCAGTTCCAACATCGCTCGCACTACAAGACTTGCTCAGAAACAAAGAAGCCTCCGGCAGAATAGGCAAATGGGCTACAGAGCTATCACAGTTTGGAATCTCATACGTCCCCAGAATAGCAATCAAATCACAAGCATTAGCTGATTTTGTAGCAGATTGGACACCTTCGACAGAGCCCAAGGCACAACCACCAACTCAAGGCAGAACATGCAAAGCATGCTAAACATTCTCTCCAGGATAGTCGAAGCCATCGTCGGAGACCTAGCTTATACCTCCGACATGGCCACTGCAAAGATGGGGGATAGACCTGGTCGGCCCTTTACCCCCATCCCAAGGAGGAAACAGATTCGCAGTAGTAGCAGTGGAATATTTCACAAGATGGATAGAGGCAAAACCGCTGGCGAAGATAACCTCAGAAACTATCAGAAAATTCTTCTGGCAGAACATCATTTGCAGATTCGGTGTACCAAGGATCTTGACAGTAGACAATGGAAAACAATTCGATTCAGAGAACTTCAAAGAATTCTGCAAAAGCATAGGGACAAAATTAGCCTTCACCTCGGTATACCACCCAGAGTCCAATGGAGCAGTGGAAAGAGCAAACAGAATAGTCTTTTCAGCAATATCAAAAAACACTGCTGGGCCTACGCAAAGGAAAATGGATAGATGAATTACTAAGAGTTATTTGGTCACACAATACATCCATCTCACGAACAACAGGATTCACACCATTCAAACTGCTTTATGGAGAAGAGGCCATGTTGCCAGAAGAAATAAAGCACGAGAGCCTCCGCACAACAAGCCAGCTGATGTTGCAGGATGAAGAATATGCAAAAGAAACAATAGAAGCCACCAGACTGGAAGCAGTCGACAACATCGCAAAATATCAGTCCCAAACCAAGAAGTGGAGAGACTCTCAGGTGGTAAGGAAAGACATAAACCACGGAGACCTCGTACTCAGGAGAAAACCCAACGCGCAGCTTGTCGGCAAGTTGCAACCAAAATGGGAAGGCCCATACACAGCAACGGCAGCAGGCCGACCTGGTTCCTTCCACTTGACCGACAGCGAAGGTGTCACAACAACCCACACATGGAATATTGACAGCCTTCGCAGATACTACATCTAGGCAATGTACCAAAGGGAAACCTCCGCAAAATATAAGCGGAGGCCCCTACATGCATTTACCTTAGTTTTTTTTACTTCAATCAAAATAAAATGTAAAAGAGACTACACTCTTTTCCTCACAGGGGAACTCCAAGAGGAGGTGAGGTTTTTAACGAGGCAGGCTCAGTGTAAAAATCCTCTACAAGTATAAAGAGGTAATTCCCCAAAATAACGCCTCAAAGAACACAAAACCGAAAGCGGCCAGCTATGGCACCGCAATATTCGGTAAACAAAAACAACAGGTCCTGTCAAAGCGCCAGCCATAGGCAAGGGCAATTTGAAACGACCTCTACAGCCAAACAGGCCTTCGCCCTTGACAAAGACCTAACCAAAGTCAGGCATCAGGGCAAAATTTTCCTTTGGCCAAAAAGGCCTCCGACCCTTGACAAAGACCTGGCCAAAGATAGGCATCAGGGTAAAATTTCTTTTGGTCAAAGAGGCCTCCGACCCTTGACAAAGACCTGACCAAAGTCAGGCATCAAGGCAAAATTCTCTTTTGGCAAAACAGGCATCCAATCTAGGAAAAATGTCTCCACCATCCAAAACAGGAAAAACAATAAATGCCCGACAAAACACTGCCACCAATGCGGCGCCAGACCTCTTTACTTCGAAAAGATCTCAAGGGGAACAAATAAATAAGGCAAGATACAGGCCATCAAAGCCAAGATATGTTCCAACTAACAACGTACAAAAATGTTAACCCACGAAGGCAACCACCACACTATAAAAATGGATTCCCCCCATACCCCAAAGAAACTCAGTCGGCATAAGGCGCAAGGGTGCAAGGGGGGAGCAAGGCGCAGCACAGGCAAAAGCCATAGCGATAGCCATGGAGGCAGGGGTCTCCTTAGAAATCCAAGTCGACTGTAGATATTGTATGAAAACTCGTAAGGGCGAAAGCAACGGTAGATAGTCGGAGACAGTGGGAAAAGAGAGAGGGCCTACGGCACGGTGATGACCGACGAAGGCCTACAGAAGCAGGGGGATATCGCACGAAAACTCGTAACATCCCCCTGACTCCGGAGACCTAACCTGCCATCTCCAAAGATCAACCATGTCCCGCGGGTGTACGGCGTCGGAGACCCATGCTTCCAGACAGCTAAAACACCCAGCTAAAGAAATATCAAAAGTCTCCGCCGTCTACACAAGTTGCGCCAAACCTCCAGTCGGATCAAACACCGATCCGGCAAGCCTCGCCAGGCGGACTTCAAGTACGCCTCCGCCGGTCGAAAAACGGCGGAGACTTCTACCTCGGCCATCAAGCAAGCACAGAGAAGGAGAAAAAATGGGGGCGAAGGTCCTAGCCACCACCTCTGTATAGCGCTCGATCGCCAAGGCGAAGCACAACGGTGCACAAGCTCGGGACTAGACGAGATATGTAAACTACCACGACGGGATCAAGCCACCGCACAAACAATCAAGAAAGTCAACCTGTCTTGTATTCCATAAAGCGTCAAGAAACATTCTTACAGGACACAAACTTGAAATAAAATACTAACTATTGTGGCGGAGGTCCACACCAAGCAAGCGCGCGAGTAAACTCAGCGCGCTCGTCGTCTATGTCAAACCTAACTGACTCAAATACGTCGTCCGCAACGCTGCGGGGAAAGGCCGAACGCCAATACTCTCAGAGCTCTCCGCTCACGTAAAGACCATCGTTGTAGAGAGTCAAAGGAGCAACATCTTGCACAGGCTCCCGGTTCGGTACCTGCGCAAGGTTAAAATTTTCCACAAAAACATTCAGGAAAAAATATATACTTTTATCATAAAAAGCCCAGTTGGACTGCAAGATACACGCCAGAACAACTAAATGCTACAAAGGGCCTAGACCTCCGGCGCATCGGCCGCAACAGAAGTCTCTAGAGCGGAGCTCGTATCAACTGTGGGCGGGCACGGCCCCTGACCACCGCCTCCGCTGATTGTAGATCCCCCCGGAACACCACCGGCGGCGAAGGCCCCAACCGCAGTCGCCGAGCATGGAATCGACGGAGGCCTGCCCGCAAGACCTTTCTGCGCATCCTGCAACATAGGCTAGAATGTCAAAAAAAAAACAACGGAAGCCTCCGCAGCGAAGAAAAAAAAAAGGAGGCCGACTACACAAACTATAAATACCTTCGCCCTCTTGTCCTCCGCCAGTTTCCGAGCCGCTGATCTCCCAAATGGAGCCCAAAAGTGCCCGATGAAATTTCTCAAGGTTTTTCGCAAACCAAGAGAAGTCTCACCGAGTTTCTCCGGACCAGGCAGCACCCCCTCCGGAATACCTTCGGTGTGCGTACACCCGCCACATGCCAAAAGTTTGGCATAGTTCGTCACTCCCGCCAGCGCCCCGTAGTCCATGTAACCGTTGATCAGACCGGGGAGCTTCGCAAGATGACATTTTAGCCAGGAGGCGAGGGCGTACGCGTTGTCTTCCTCCGGAGGAGCGGAGGTTTCGCCTTCGACCTCAGCGACGGTGGCTCGGTAATGACCAACGGTCGCAGCGAGGACCCCCTTGACCGAGTCCAGACACCTCATCGTTAGAGAAAGCTGCTCCCTCACCGCCGCTGTGGATTCCTTCTCGGAGGCAAGCTCTCGCCGGAGACCCTCGGTCAGCTCACTCGCCCTACGGGCCTGCTCGGCGGACAATGCCTCCGCCTCCCGGGCCTTCGCGGCATCGACCCTTAAGCCATCCTTTTCCCGCTCTTTCTCCGTAAGAGACAGGCGGAGAGCCACGACAGAATCCGACAAACCCCCTTTTTCACCTTCCAGACGCTCGACTTCCGCCTTGAGCGCCTCGATCGCGATGTCACGGTCGCAGACCTCGTGGGTACAACGTTCTTCCATAACAACACCCGTGTGATACCCCTGCGGCCAGAAAAAAAAACCAAAGCAAACAGCGGCGGAATCAAGAACAAGTCTACAAGCGAACATACACGAAAAATAGTAAAAGAAGGAAAGGGGCGAAACCGCCGGAGACAAACCAGGCACTTGTGTTCGAGGTGAACGCGGAGAAGCTAGAAGAAATCCATATCCCTTAGGCGCTATTTAAAGCGATCTGTCCAAACAAGAAGAAACAAACACAAAATGATAAGGTGAGAAGCAGATCTCACGATAAACGCACCAACAACCAAAGACCACCTCCGACGTCTCCAAGAACGGCAAGATAACACTCCTCCCAACCTAAGATAGAAGTGTCGGAGGAGCCTACGCAAAAAAAAACACAACAACAACAACAGCTCAGGTCAGAGGACAGATCAAAAACAAGCCAGATGATGACCAAAGTAAAAACATTTTCTACTTACTCGGACCCGGCGACGTCGGCCCCGGTTGCCCCAGACCGAACCTAGCGCCCATAGCAGCCGCTCGCTCCTCCAAGGTGAGAAGTCCAGCCATGACATCACCTGCAAAGCAGCAGACGCACAGTAGTGGTACTTAGCCCAACACGCAAAGGAATCAGACGGGCGAAGACAATAAACACAAAGATGTGCGCCAAATAGACCTACACATATAAAGCCCTGGTAGGGCAGCTTGCTGCACCCTCTGAGCAGAAGTCTCCGCCAAATCATGCGGCAAAGGCCCAAGGAGCCGGACTTCATCAGCCGGCGGCCCAGAGGGCGGAGGACTCAAAGAAGCCTGAGCTGCCGGGGCCTCCTCGGTAGGAGCGGCATCCGGCCGCCCGACGTCGGCCGCAGGCACGGGCGAAGGCGCGACAGCGGCAGGGGATGAAGGAGCATGCCGCGGGATGGCCTCCGTCTCCTCTTCAGAGCTTGAGCACAGCCCGCCAAGAACGTCGGGCATAGGCTCGATGGCGCTACCTTCCGGCTGTTCCCCGACGCTCGTAGCACCATGCGAGGAGTGCACCGGGGCAACGCCGGTTTTTGGCCGCCCGGCACCGCTCATGGCTCCACCCGTTGGGCACACCAGAGCTGCGGGAGCGCCGCGATCCCCTCCGCTCGCAACTCGAGCATCCGCTGACGGGGCGGAGGAGCTCTCGACGTCTTCGCTGCCGGCGGAGGCAGCGCCCGCACTGCCAGCAGAAGAAAAGGCCGGTGCGATCAACGGAGCTCCGCTTTTCTTCCTTTTTTTCACAGGCGCCCGAGAGCCGACGATGCCCTTCCTCTTTTTAGACTCAGCCTCCGCCGTAACATTCTTTGCGTAGGCCTTCTTCTTTTTCTTCTCAATCGAGGCCAGGACCTCAGCAGGAACCTCGTGCTCCCGGTAGATAATCCTGACCTCCTCAAAGACTCGATTAAGCCGTGGCATGGTGCCTGCCACGGCCATTCGAGACGTGTACTCACGCTTAGAAATCTTGCCAACCAACCCTACGGCGGCCTCCTCGACTTCGGAGACGAAACCGTCCTCTGTTACTCCCTCCCCCAAAGATTGACCGAAGCGGGGGAACGGAATCCCGGCCTCCGGCCCGAAAACGGGAACCTTGACCTGTTCCAGCTGAAAAGCTGGGTTGTTTTTGCCCAAGGGCCAGTAGTTGGAGGCCATGATCTCCTCCACCAGATCGCGGCCGCCAGAGTAGCGGCACGCTGCCGCAAAGGCCCGGTCACAGGCCTCCCGAGTCGGAGACACCGCCTTCGGCGGATCCACGCACGTGTGTGGCGCCATATCATCCATCCGAGAAGTCAATGGGTACTCAGAGAGCTCCTCGCCATCCTCAGTTGTGCTGCGAACCCCGTAGGTCTTCACGTAGAACCACTGCTCCAGCCAGCCGCGGTCCCACTTGCCCTTCTGGCAAAAGGAGATCTCCAGGCAGTCCACGCCTTGGTTCCTCTTAGACATGAAGGTGCAACTACCATACTGGTAGGTCACCTCCACCTCCTTGCCATCCCGCACCTACTTCTTCTTCTTCGGCTGCTTTTGCAGCTCATAGTACATGCAAAAGGTGTCCACATCCGGCTCGGCACCGTAAGAGACGCACGCCCAGCAGAATTTGCTAAGCGTCAGGAAAGCAGTGGGCGTCAGATGATGGAGCTGGACATTGAAGGTCTCCAACACCCGGCGAAGGAAGGGGATGTAAGGAAAGTGAAGGCTGCAGATGAAGAAGTCCCGAAAGACCACCGCATATCCTTCCTCCGGCTCCGGAACAGTCTAACCCGACGGAGGGATTTTTACCCTGGAAGAAGGGAAACATGACTCCTTCAACATCTCCGCGATTGCACCCTCAGTAATAGAGGACGGGCCAAAGTCCCAAGACTTTATCGCCATCTCTCCAGGGTCCGCGATGATTAAGTCTCCGATAGAAGCAGAGACACTACCCAAATCCTCCTCCACCACCTTTTCCAGCTCCAGCGCGGAGGCAGAAGCAAGCATGCACTCCTCAAAGCGCGCACCCCAGCCGACAGCCCTAACACCGAGAAGGTGGCGGTAGGGTCCGGAGAAGGCAGGCCGGCGAGTTTGGGCGGAGGTGGAAAGAAAAGCCACCGCGACAGCAACCTAAAAGCGAAACGCGAATAGAAAGACGGGACACGCGAGGGCAGCAAGAAGCGAAAGCGAAGAGGGCAAGGAGCGATTTCTCGAATGCAATGAAAGCGAATGAGCGGCGTGTGGGGGGGGGCCCACCGCCAAAAGCACCCTTATATAGGCAGCAGGCAGGCGGTACGACCCCCGCTGCACAACGGTCGCCTCCGGAAAATCCGCCCGCTGCGCAACGGTCACCTCCGAAAAAATCACGAGGAACGCAACAGACACTGACGTGGCAGAAACGGCCGCAACATAGGGCAACGGCTAGATATGCCGCCCAACGGCTACTCTCAACGAGACCAACGGCTGCGCCAGAGCGGGCCAGGGGAGAAGTAGCGGGGCCTCGGTCGAAGACACCAAAGGCGGCCTTCGCCCCCGCGGGCACTTTCGGCCAAGGCATTTTGAGCTCACGGCACGCTCCGGCGAACCATGGCCTCAAAAGGGGGGAACTGTTGTAACATGGCTTTGGCAGGTGGCGAAGGCCCCCGACAGCGAGGTGTCGCCAAGGCGTCTTCGACCGTATTAGGGCGGAGACTCGGCGCTGACCAAAGGAGTTTTCCCGGCTAGGCTCGAAGGGTGCCGAATCTCCTTCTCATCATGGACTCCGCTCAGGCGGGCGTCTCCGGTATCACGTGCGGAGGCCGCCTTATCTCCAAACTAATCAAACAGACGATCTTGCCTAAGTGTGCGCAGGTACTCAAGCACAGGCGCTCGCGGTCCACGCAAACGTGCCAGCATGACCCCTGCCCGGCCGGGCGGAGACCTGCGGATGACGCCTCCGCCCGGACCGACGGAGGTCTTTCAAGGCGACAGCGCACCCCTGAAGGCGGAGGACAGCGACAAGAACCGTGGCCCCCGCGCGGCTGGGCGGAGACGCGCGGGTAATGCCTCTGACCGTCCGGTGGAGACCCGCCGGGGCAGCGGCGCGCCCCTGGAGACGAAGGCCAGCGCTGGGAAACTCAGGCCTTTGGGCCGAAGACCGAGCCACCGTGGGCCGGATGCTCATGAAAGCCCATCACTCGAAGACGGTATGGCAGGATTGCCCCGCGAACAAGAGGCTAGCGACGGAATATTTCAGGAATGTACTGCAGCAGTTGAGGGGCATTGTAATAAATTCTGTTATATAGTAGTTGAGCCCTATAAATATGGGACACTTGTAATCGTGAAGGGTTGGTTGGTGGATGAATTAATGAAACCCTAGCTTTCCGAGCCATTCCCTTACTCGACACTCTCCCCCTTTGTCATTTCCTTCTCGAGCCTCCGCCCAAGGCCGACCGTCCGTCAGGCGGAGGCCTTGGCCATTTCCACGTAGTTTGAAACCGCCAGTTTCAACAGCATCCATTCGTCCCTTGCACTAACATGCATAACGACTTCCGTGAACCTTCAAAATACACTGCACCTGGCCGTTCAGCCACCGAATCCCCTGCATTGAAATATGATATCGTCTCATGAGCACCCCCACTAAAACAAGATGTTAAGAATGAGCCCTATAGTAATTTATGGCTTGCTAGCATGTGAAAAAATAATGTTGAAGCACTCCATCGGCAGGAGAAACAAGATGGAGTGGTTGGGTGGTTGTATTATTTGTTGCCTTTCATTTCATTAACGGAGGCGGGCAATATAAGACGGTCATCATATCTATGTTAATCATTAACGGAGATGGTCGTCTTAAACTGGCTGCTTCTATCGATGACCTATTAACAAAGACGGTTGGCGTAGGAGGACCGCCTCCGTTAAAGGATTAACGAAGGCGGTCGTGTTAAGACAACCCCTTCGTTTAATAGATTATTAATAGAGGTAGTCAACTAACGACGCTCACCTTTATTAAAGGATGAACAGAGACGAGTGACTCACAGTGTCCGTCTCCATTAATGGTCCAATAACGAAGACGATCATCTTCAGTTGGTCGCCTCCGTTAATTGTTAACGGAGGTGGACGTTTCTCCTCAACCAAACCCCTCTATTAGCGGAGGTGGCAGACTACTATGCCTGCCACCATTAATGTTTGGAGCCTGTCAATGTAGTAGTACATGTTTTAAGTAGAGGTATGGAAAATAAGAATATTTTATTTGTGGGTGCCCATCGACTTATGTAGATCTGCTACGTCCAATCAAATCTAGTATACTAGTAATAATGTTTACGGTAATGCTGGGCATCCATCATATCCAAACGTCGCGCCTCATCTCGCCGCTGTTGCAACTGGCCTTCTCCGACCGTGCGCTCGGGCCACTCGCTCGCTTGCTCCTCGCTCTCGCCAGTCGTACGCCTCACCTACGTCACTCGCTCCTCGCTCCTCGCTCCTCGCTCCCGCCCATCGCGCGCCCCACTTGCACCTCGCTCCTAGCTTAGGCCATGTGCCGTGCCGCCCGCTCCCTCTCGTAGCATGCACCGCCTGCCCGGCCGAGTCAAGGCCGGTGCTGGTGGTGGTGGTGCTCGCGCGCCGCCGGATCCCACCCCAACGATCGGAATCGACCGGCCCTGACCTTCCTCTCCCCTATGTTGTAAATGTAGGTTTAAAGTGTTTTATATATTTCAGAGGTACGTTGTAATTGTTACATATGGATGTTGGAAAAGTAGATCGGAATGTTGCACATGTTGCATATTTTGCAAGTGTTTTCAGAGGCGTGTTGCAAGCGTTTGTTTAAAATGTTTCATCTGTTTCAGACATATATTGCACCCAAGTGTTTTATCTGGATGTTGCATATGTTTCACTCATATGTTGCAAGTGTTTTATCTGGATGTTGCATATGTTTCACACACATGTTGCAAGTGTTTTATCTGGATTTTGTATATGTTTCACACATATGTTACAATAATATGTTTCATATGTGTCAGACATATGTTGCATCCAAGTGTATCATGTTTCAAGTGTTTCACGGGGGCACATCGATTGATGGCCGCATGCCTGGGCGCCGGGAAATGGGGGTGCGGCGAGCTGGGGTTGGTGGACGGGGGCGCAGCGACCTAGGGGCCGGCTCTCAGGTCCCAACCACACGGAGAGAGAGGAGCGGGTCAGGGTGAAGGAGCGGAGCGCAGCAATGGGGGCAAGTTGTGCGTGCGAGGAGGGGGCGAGACGGACGGGGGCGGACTGCGCGGCCGTTCAGACGCGAGGAGCGACAGGCGCAGCGTTAAGAGTGGGGTGCTCGTGCGAGTTGGAGCGAGGCCGACGGAGACGTGCTGCGTGGACGTCCGCTAGCCACGCCCATAGTAGTATTACATTGAGCCTGCTTTGAGTACTATATACAAGTTCGTACAAGAGTCTATGTATGTTGCAAGTAGGAGACGCACGTATTCTGTGTGGGTGTTGTGTGTAGGTGTCTTCTTCATGAGACTGAAAGCACGGCCGGGGTTTCATCGGGATGGTTCCCCCTATGCACATGCAGATTGCTTGATTTCCGGCGGACACCGGACACGTGACTGTTAGCGCCCTGCTTTGTCCACTTGCACCAAATCTGCACTATATTTTCCTTAAACAAGTACGATTCTCTCTTTATGATGGCAACCAAAGCTGTACGGCTGTATGATAGGAGTAAAGAGAGGTTTAGCCCGTGTTTAGTTGTCAGGCCAAATTCCAAAAAAGTGCTATAGTACCCATCATATCGAATCTTGCGATACGTGCATAGAGCATCAAATGTAGGTGAAAAAAAAACTAATTGCACAGTTTGGTTGGAAATCGCGACGAACATTTTGAGCCTAATTAAACCATGATTGAACACTAATTGCCAAATAAAAATGAAAGTACTACAGTAGCCCAAAATCCAAAATCCTTAAGAGCTCACGTTACCAAACAAGGCCAGTGTGTTTGATTGGTTGGTCCGTTTTAGCTAGGTCACTTGTCTTGTATAGTCTCGGCACGCCCAAGACGGGGAGGGGCAAGCAACCAACAAGATTGACACTAGGGCAGGGATACAAGAGAAACAATACCAACCTTTTAATTACTACATGAAAGAACTCTTTCATCCATTCTATCATTCGCCGTTAATTGTAAATCGGATGTAACCGACTAAAGGCAAGGCTATCTCTAAACATATTATTTCATATTTTAATAAAAAGAGATATAAACGTTATCTTTCAATTAAGAGCTAGCCTCGTACACACACTATAAGATCATGTGAGGTTTTCTGTTTGGATGTAGATATTGGAGGTACTAGAATTGAATTGGGTAAAGATACCAAATCAATCTTAGTATTGAAATTGGACACAATATAAATTCTGTTGTTTGGATCTCCATTGAATTGGATTTTGGAATTTGGGAGGTGCACCGGACGTGAGGAAGAAGGGGCGGAGGAGCTTCGTCGACTAGGAGCTTCGGGGCGGAGGAGCATCACCCAGGAGCGTCTATGCAGAGGGAAGAGAGTCGATGGCCGATGGCGGAGGAGGTCAGGAAGTATCGGGAGGAAGGAGTGTCGTTGCCCAGGAGCATCGAGACAGAGGAGCATTGCCCAAGAGTGTCGGAACGGAGGAAGAGGGTCAGCGGCCGCACCGTGGAGGAGAGTTGGGGCGGAGGATGGTCAGGCGGTTGCAGAGGACCATAGGGTGAGGGCAGAGGAGCGTCGGGGCAGCCGTTGAATGCCGAATAATACAAAGGGGGATAGCTCAGTATTGATGATGAGGGGTTACAAGAATGGTGAATAACACCTGGTATTCGGGTCCAATTCCAATTCTAAATTCTAAACCATCCAAACAGCTGCATTTAGAGCTAGCCAATACCGATTCCAAATTCTAAGGCTGAATATCTACATCCAAACAGGGTAAGAGAAATTGTCTTAGAGCTAGTAACTATCTCATACTGTTGAGGGTACTCTAATCGTCAATTATTCTTGATATCTCGGTTAGAAGAAAAAAGAACAGGTCTATAATCACATTAAAGTCAAAATGAAAAGAAAGAATCTTTGTAAAGTGAAGAGGGGACAATGGAACGGGGACTGCGGGAAGAAATAAAAAAAAAATAGGTGCGTAGGTTGTTTGGTGGTCTTGTTGCAAGCTTAGCCACGTGATTTGATTTGAAATATTAGGGGTATTTGGTTAAGGAATCATCACATTCTAGATTTTCGTAATTAGAAAATGGAAAAAAATTGGCCTCTACAACCGCATATAGTCAAGTCTTACAGTGTTGTCTATTCACCGATTCAAATAAGGTCTTATTTGGATATTATCGGATTCACCTCAATCCACATGTGTTGGGGTGGATTGAGGTGAAATTTAGTTTAAGTTCCACCCCAACGCACCCAAACACATGTAGATTGATGCGAATCCGATTACATCCAAACAAAGTCTAAAAGGGAAAGAGCGCACAAAGATTATAGAAGAAAATATATGTAAAGTCTATTATTACTTCGCTACCAATTCTTGGCAAATACATCTAGATAAGCTGGTGTATTACAAGTTCATCTCATTAAGTTTAATAAATTAAAACTACCTCATTCTTTAATTTATGCTTGTACTAGTAACTATTAGCTTGCTAGCTAGTGGTGAGCGAGTGGAGAGTTAACTTCCACGGACCAAAGAAAAAAAAGTCAAAGGTGAGAAGATGGCGGACCACATCTCATTTTCAAAATCAAACACACCCTAAAAATAGGCTAACGACAAAGAGCTAGCTATGAAGATTGAATTAGCACTGAAATGAAAATCTTATGGAGTTATGGTAGGGTTTCGTCGGAGCTTCGTGGGCGCGGCAGGGTCCTGTCGAAGCTCCGCGGCAGCGGAACTCTCACGAGACCCTCCCATGCCGCAGGGGACGGTAGGTGGCGGGCGGCGGCGGGTAGCGGGAGGAGAAAGAATGTGGTAGAACCGTCTAAAATAACTCACTTCCGGAGGTGCTCGTCTTCCATTCGACACTAAACACCCCAAGAGTGAGCTAATTTAAACAGTTATGTCGAGCACACCCCATGGGAGAACCCAAAAATCAATATTTTTCAACAGGATCCTAAATGGGAGAATAAAGCTTACAACATTTTAGCCATTTCTTACATCACTTTTCATGCAATATCAGAGTATAATATTTATTGTTTATGACAGTGGAATATAACCATGTTATCAGAGTTTTAGCGGAAATAAAATCATTTAATGATAAGTTAAACATTAACATGATGATCCGTTATATACATCATAACAGGTTATAAGTTTTTCTATTGTAAAATATTTTGGGTGGAAGTTTCAAATAAACTCTATGTCCGCAACGTTAAGGAAATCCTCGATGAGCCCACCAGGAGGTTTCCACACACAAGTGTCAGCTCCACATGTTCCTGTCACCTGCAACAGGGTAGAACAAATCCTGAGTACTTAATTGTACTCCGCAAGGCTTACCCATCAGGAGGAAAGAAAAGACTCCAATGATATACAAGGCTATCTGGCTTGTGTGTTATTGCATCTGTGGAAGCATTACTAAACGTGCGTTCTTATATTAAATTTTATTAGCAGTCATCATTAGTCCATTACTAACCATTCTATGGCCCCGTTCGCTGGTCTGAAACTTGGCTGAAACTGGCTAAAAACACTATTCCCGCTGAAAAAAAGAAGTCGAACAAGCTGAATATGGGGTAAGCCGAACAGGGCCTATGTAAGCACATGTGCTACTTTCAAGCAGGTGGTAAGCAATCAGAACCATTTTACTATCTTTCATATTCCAGTTCTTACTATGGTGTTAGATCAGAGCCAAGTCGTACCGTATCACACGGTGATTCATGAACCAATGTATCCTAGCTGGGTACCCCGAAACACACGCCCCGCTTATACCCCAGGCACAAGCAAGACCAACCCACTACTCTCCTGTCAAGAGGTCCAGGTCTCCGTCCAAACTTGGACTCTAAGCCCTCACTCCTGAGTCCCAAACTCAGTGTGGCGCTTAGACCTCCACCATCCCCGCCTCCAATCAATCAGTCCGGAAAGAGCCAGAACCCACGACAAGAGAGCAACGAGCCTTTCCGCCCCCATAAACAAGTATGTGCTCAGGATAATAAGTCTGTGACCTAACGAGAATCCAATGCAACAGACGGTCCTCAATCGACACAGGCGGAACAAGTGCAATCCGAGCCTCGCTCGAATGCCAAACCAAGTCCAGATCCAAAGTACCATTCCGCCCGGTCTCCAATTATCATTCATATATATATATATATATATATATATATATATATATATATATATATATATATATATATATATATATATATATATGTATTCTATGTGATAGCAATATAATAACAACAATAATATATTTCCTATCTCTCGCGAGTGATAGACAATCACTCGACTTCTACCGGAGTCCTATAGCATAGCAATCTACACAATCCTGTCATACTAGTAAGACTCATCGGATAAGGATATATATATATATATATATATATATATATATATATATATATATATATATGTTTTCATTCAACTCCTTAAAACTTAATGCACAAGCATAAAATAAAGTGTAGAATAATAGGGGTTATGCACCGGGGCTTGCCTGGGTAAAATATAACAAGTTAGCTTTTCATCATGGTGGCATGATCATCAAGTCACCATCTGCTTCCGCTACTCCAGACGACTCCACGATCCAACATCGCCCTATCCTGAAATCCATGGATGTACGCAGGGACGTAAATAATCAACGGCAACCGCAACTCTAAAATACGATTACGTCTCGCAAGCTAACGAGCTAGCTCTAATGACTAACATACTAAGTCATGTATCCACGTCGTCAAATGAGGCTCATTTCTGAAAAATGTTTTCGTTCTAGAAACCCCCAATTATTTTGATATTTGATTGATTAAATATATATTTTCGTAGTAGGGCTCATTTAGTTACCTTAACAAACTAATTCCTATGGAGCTACAAAAATTATAGTGAGCATCTAATAATGTTAGGAATCTACTGTAAAAATTTCAGAGCCAACACTACTATCAATCCATCACAACAATTCCTATAAGTTTATATCTTACAATATTAAGTATTTCAAATTAATTATATAACTCCTAAGAATATTATAAAACTATGTGAAAAAATATACTAGCAGATAGATCATGATTTTAGGAACCTAACAAAATTAGTTTCATAATTTTTTGGCCGACTACACAAATTTATATTGAATTTACAAGTTGCCTTAGAAACTAAATGAGAAAATGCCTAGAAAAGAAAAAGAGGCCGGCAGCAACCATATCGGCCCCACCGGCCCACGCAAACGTGCCGTGTGTGGCAGCTGGCCCAGCGGCAGCCCAAGGCGGGAGAGCCCGCTCCCACGCCGCGCTTTATGCAAAATAGCCCCTAGCCTACCTGAATATTATGTGGCGCCTCCGAGTACTATTGCACCAGAGAAACCCTTTGCAGAGAGCACCCCCAAACAAACCTATCCTCGCAACAAGCCGGTCCTCGACATCCCCTCATGCACAGCGGCGTGGCTCTGGCCATTGCAGCGCGCCCTCGTCGGCCATCAGAGCGAAGCACCCGCACTACAAGCAAGCCTACGAGCACCGTGGAGCCAATATGAAACCTAGAGCGATGATTTGAAGCTAAACGATGACCCCCAGTGGGCTGCCCACATGGGTGGGCAAACCCCACGGTGGCGTGTCTTCTCCGATGAACTAGGGCTACGACGAGTATAACAGATCGGGCGAGAGAAATAGGAGCTTACCCCGAGGCTAGTTGCGGTGATGGATAAGACGGGGAAGCGATGAGGTGGCCGGGCCACGTGCGCCCGCACCGCGCGGCGGCGCTCCGGGTGTGGCATCAACGCGTCAGCCCATCACTGGTGAAGGTTCTGGCCAAGCCGAGGTGAGCACCAGATAGAGGGGTCAATGGTGAGTTTGTACAGCCATCAATTGAACTACAGCGGTGACAAGAGACTCACCGTAAACCAAACCAAGACACGATGGTGAAACGGACCAACGACGAGCAAAACTCAAAATTGGCCGGTAATAAAGCTTGGTTGTGCCCTAGTGCAGGACGGGTTGTTAGCTAGCTTCCACACCTAACTACTGGGGCATTGAATCGAGGTGCGGTATCCCGTGGAGCGCGAATTTAACTCACGGAGCGGTGCGGTTCCGTCGACGGCGATGGCAGGCGGACAGCGGCTCCACGACAAAGGCAGCAATGTGATGGGACAGCGGAGACAGGCATTGGCTCGATAGTAGGTGGATCGAGTGGTTGAGACGGGCGCCACGTCAGCTAAAGTTGTGGCTCTTGGCTGGTAATGGCCATCGGTTCGCGCGTGGCAGCGCACGTGCAGCGGTATCGCAGCACAGTAGCACGACTCGGTGCACATGGCTCAGGCATGCACACAGCACCGCACTGAGAGCGGCAGCAACAGCGATAGCCCGCGGCGCGGCGTGTAGCCAAAGCCAGCGAGAGAGGCCTACGGAGCAGCGGCCACGGCCAGGAGCGGCCAGCCCACGACGGCGTGCTCGCTTGGTGATCGGGGTACTCAGGTCGAGAGCCTAGAACGACGTCTTGCATGCTTCTTAAAGCAGCTCAAAGCTCACTTACTAGCTCGATAAAAACTCCACCAAGTCCATGAACGCCAAATTGGCACTATCGACTTGCTAACAAAGCAATTTCCGTCGCCACTGGATGCCCCGAGAGGAAGCTGGAGAGGCGCCAAGGTAGGTTTGTCGTGTCGAAGGGCAGTTCACGAACAGAGCGGCAACGGCATAGCTAAAACGTGTTTCGACGTAGTTCGAACACTTCTTGCATGAACATCGCAACTCAAACGCAACCACAACCTTCACCACGCTCAAGTTCACACCTCGATGCACCCAATCGTGCAAAAACATAGGTGTGTCGCTTAACGAATTTTGTTGGAATTTAAGTGCCAAAAATGATATTGTCTATCATTTCCGATTTAGAAAAGTTAAGGGTTCAGTTTGATCTACAACTTTTAACACTTTAGTCGTAATTTTCAAAGGGTCTAAACCTTGTTAATTTCAACTAACTAACATACCATGACCTAGTCCATATTTCGTACTAACTCGTAGGAATAAAATATTAAAGCACTATCTAAGTATTTTTGCTCAATATAATTCACCAAAATTGTACTTTAAACATAAATTCAAGTGTTTGCTGACTTAACGAAAAGAGCTTATCTTGTTGTCAAGTTTGATGTTAGAGCTCCCAAAACACTAGTTAACAACATCTATTTTCCAGAAGTTAAAGTTGCATTGTCATCTACCAAGTTTGTACTTCCAACTTTATTTAAGTGTCACATGCATGTTCTATAGTATTTTTGCTTAATAAAAATTGGTTTTAAACCCTAAGTGATATAACATGACTATTGAATCAACTTTCGTTTAGCATTTTTGTTGATCATTTTGAGTTACGGAGATTGATCTTGTTTACACCAAAATTTGGTAGAGAAAACGTAGGAACTTGAAGCTTCTAAGATTGTATCATCAAGGAATCGATCAGATGTGAATCAATATCGGCTGGTTTTGATGCAGTGTCAGAATCGGCTATTTTATAGATGATGTCAGCAACGTCAAAGGACTACGTACGGATGGCGTCGGAGAAAATATGTTAGGCTCTACAAAATGAAAAAGAGTAGAGTCCAAGTTATCTTAAGTTAGGAATGTTTTCTTTTATTTTAAGGATTATAAAAAGTCGTATTTGAGTAGGATTCATGTTTAGGTTCTGGATATAAATATTGGACCCCGGCTATTGTAAAAAACAACCAATCAATCAATACAATTACTTTTTCTGGCTTTACGCCAACCCTTAGGAGTAGGAGTACTGTAGATCTCGACGAGTTCTTCAACAAGCAGGGCCGCATCGATCCGGTCGACCTTCGACTTGTCTGTGAGTACCGTCACGGCTTATACTTTTGTTTGTAAGGCTGCATCGGTCCGGTCGACCTCTTATGAGCTTTAGTATAAGTTAGTTATCGATCTGTATCATTATTTGTAATGCTGCATCAGCTAATTGATCTCTTACGAATCATAATATAGATCAAAGTTATCGATCTTGTGTTAAATAACTTGTTGTTTAATATAATATCACCAGTTATCGAATCTGCTAAGATTAGTAAGATTTTCCTTGCTGTTTTTGGTTGATTCACTAGTTATCGATCTTGTTATAATTAATGTTCCATTAATCATAACAAATCATCTGATTGAGATAGAGATAGATCGGCATCATATCATCATAATTGGTCGTCTTCTAGTCTGGTCACAATATGAATCTCATAATTGATGGTTTAATTCTGCTAGATCGGTTGTTTTATCTCTATTCCAATCAAGCATAGTGTGCATTCAAAGACATGTTTCAAACTTGGATAAATTCACTAGTTAATGAGATCTAATCTAATGACACTACCATAGCTGTATCGATCCGATCAAACCTCACTGGTAAGGCTTTAGATTAGAAATTATCGATTAGTGGTTTTGTTCATGATCGAGATATGTATTCTGTTTGTTTGATATGCATGCATCGGCTATTTTAGCTGATTTGCCTGTGCCTTCACACATATAGCATGTTTTCCATGAACCTGTCGATATATAGATGGTTTTATAGATTCTTTGGCTTTAGTTTTGTTATCATTATCATAGCTGCATCGATCCGGTCGAACCTCACTGTTGATGGTAACAGATTAGATCCAGAGTGTTTGTAGATTCATTTGTATTAGACAGTCGATTTGTTCGCATGTTATATCTTTTTCGTTAAACTTATCGGCTCAATGCTTTATACTGGTCATATCCATCTAGCTGATGATGTTTCTTTATATTACATATATCTGGGTGCATTGTACTTGTTATCATAAATCAATTATGACCCACGAGCATCACAGTATTTAACAGTCGATTTCTCCTCGTATCGGCTATTTATCCGATCCCCCTGCTTGGCTGCTCTCGAAGCAGCATATTTGGAACTGTCGGGGCAACACCGACATGTTCCACCCTAAATTACTGATAAGCTTTTTCTCCTTGTCAATTACAGGTCAAATTGACTGGCACGCCTTCGGGACTTTCAGGATGGACTGGTCCTGTGTTGAAGCCAAGCAGATCTCCGGGCTCACTTCGCTCGGATCGTTCCGGCTTGCAGCGTGTCAGGCGCATCGCCACGTACGCGTTTTTGCGCCGACACGCGTTCTGGCACGCTCGATGGGACTTTCAGGATCGACTGGTCCTGTGGTGAAGCCAAGCAGATCTCTGGGCTAACTTCGCTCAGATCGTTCCGACTTGCAGCGTGTCAGGCGCATCGCCATGTCACATTTTTGCACCGATAGATTTACATACTTTATCACATGCATTGACACATAAACATGATGCTTATGACAAAGTTTAGTAAGTTTTTTAAGCGATAACACGGAGGGTGTTACAAAGAAGACCCGTACAAAAATAACCAAGTGCTCTCGGCCTCCTAAACACTCGAATAGGAGATAGACAGACTAAAAAAACCTGAGTGGAGAAGAAGATGCAAATAGTCTTGTTTTCAACCGTTATCTAAAGTCACTAACACCTCGTTTGGATGTATATACTGCGTATGAAATTGTAAACTGAAATCAGCTTTCCTAATTTTTGTTGTTTGTTTGCACGAAAAGTTCTGATCTACGATGTGTAATCGAACAAAGTCAAAAGAAAAAGGCATCGTCTGTAGAGCCGGGACGGGACAGGAAATTAAAACAAAATGGTGAGTAGGTGATCTTATTTGAAGTCGGGCCATGTGATGCGGTGTAAATAAAACACTATAATAATAATGATAATAATTTTATAACAGCGAGGAGGATCAGATCAGATCCGACTATCGGAGCAGGAAAAAAAAGGGTACTGCGACATGGACGGACGCCGACATGGTGGTGACTACTAGTGGACAACCACGTGCCCCCGCTCAAGCAACGGGCGTTGTTTTTTATTGTTGTTACAAAGTGTGTGACACTGAGACTGGCGGATGGATCCGAGGTCGGAGCACTCTTATCATTCAAGCAGTGGCGGCGACACCGCTGTTGGTGTTTGGGCGTAAGCAGTTACGGCGGATCTCGCCGACGTTCCCCTGCGGTCCCTTGAGCTGGCTCATCTTGATCATGGAGGTCCCGAACTGGTCGAAGAACCACCAGTGGTTGTCGGCGAAGCCCTGGACGAGCCAGCTGGTGCGCGGGTCGGTGACGAGCCCCTGGTCCGACGGCAGCATCACCCCCTTGTTCTTCTTCAGCGTCAGCTCGATGAAGTAGAGGTTGTCGAACACCGCCGGCGTCAGGAAGTCGAAGTCCCGCAGCGTGTCGGAGCTGCCGGGGGCGGAGCACGTCGCCGTCACGCACCGTGTGATGTCGTCGGTGGCCGGGCCCGCCACGGCGCCGAACGAGCTGCACCGCGCCTTCCCCACGGTGTGCGCGCCCGACAGCGCCACCAGGTCCGCCGGGTCCGACAGGTTCTTGCTGGCGAACGCCGACAGCAGCTCGTCCACGGTGCTCGTCGGCGGCGGCAGCGTGAACACGTCGTTGCTGGACGCCGGCGCCGCGCTGTCGAGGCGGCCGAGGGGCACCGTGAAGGAAGGCCCGCCGGACAGGCTGACGGCGTCGCGGGTGGCCAGCACGGTGATGTCGGCGCACGACACCGTAGGCCCGCACGCCGCGTGCACCTTGGCGCGGATGTCCTCCACCAGCTGCACGGCCTCCTGCTGCAGCCCGACGTTGGGCGGGAGGCCGCGCTCGCCGTTGTCCAGGAGGATGGACGCGTCGCACCCCTGCGGGAAGCAGTCGTGGAAGAAGAGCCGGAGGAGCCCCGCCGTGAGACGCACGTTCTGCTGGAGCGCCGCGTCCACGGTGGACCGCACGATCGTCTCCAGCTGCGGGCACGAGTCCACGTGGAAGTACACGGACAGGTCGTTACCGGCGGCAGCCGCGCGGCTAGTAGCCAGAGGCACGACGGGCCTCGAGGAGACGGCAGCGGCGGCGAGCAGCACGCCGACGGCGGCGGCCAGGACGAACACACGGCCACTCATTGTCGCCTGCCGCGTCGTGTTGCTACTAGTCTACCACTAGCTAGTACTAGGTGACAAACGACTTAAGTAGATAATAAGCAGCTAAGCGTTTTGCTGGAGTACTGAAGCCCGCAGCTGATGATATTTATAGCCAGTTCATCAGTTGCAGCCAAGGCCATGGAGCTGGCTTAGTCAGAGAAGCATGGGTAATAATCAAGCAAACTGTTAGCTGTACTATCGCACTGTTTATTTAACTTATAAGCCGTATTTTTTCGACCAATGAATAATATTTTTCTCTCCCAATAAATTAGCCAACAGTATTTTCAGAAGTTTATCAGCCAAACGAACATGGTATATATTGTCATATTATTTACAGCAAACTAAAAGCTCACCTATATAATACTTACTCCATATCTTTGAATAAATTAATTTCTGTAGTTGTCTTTACATATGGCAACGGCGTCCCGATACCCGATACCCGATGGGTATTTGATCCATTAGGAGACGGGGATGGGATCATATCTTTACCCGCGGGCATCTAAATGGGCAAGAATCCATCCCCGACGGGTATAGCGGGTACGGGAACATTCCCTGTTTATCCGTCCCCGTTACCCATTAGAGAACCCGACTATTTGAGCTGTCATGCGAGTATTAGGTCCAAAGAAGCTCAACATAGATATTTTGGCCCAAATCTGAACAATCATATATATAGTTTGTGTGTTCTAGTAACCCTAGTTCAATTTTTCCTCACCATCTCCACCAGCAGCACAAGCACGCCTGCCTCGTGAGCGCTCGTGCCCCTCGCTTCAGTTCGGTCTCTCTGCCACCTTTGCTCGTCCTCCTCGCAACCTCGCTCCTTCTCCTCGGCATCTTCGAGACTCCGACACTTATACCCGGGTGAAGAAGAAACGTCTCCGATTTCAAAGCTGCGACCCCAAGTGTCCTTGTTTATCGGGTATGCAGTACCCGTTGGGTATTTGTTACCCGACCGATGTTCGACGGGTACGGGGATGGGCAAGAATCTATACCCGAGACAGTTAATGGGGACGGGGACGGGATAAATTCTCTATAGCGGGGAAGAGAACGTTCCGGTGATACCCGATGGGTACATCCCCGTTGCCATCCTTAGTTGTCTTAAGTCAAACTTTGCTACGTTTAACTAAATTTATAGAAAAAAAGATAAAAAGAATTATAGAAAATAACACAAATATATATGTCACTAAAAGAACAGATTATAAAAAATATATTCGATGGTGTGTCTATGATATTAATTTGGTGTCATAAGTTTTGATGGTTTTCTCTATAGGTTTAGTCAAGCTTAAAAGTTTGACTAAAGATAACTCTAAAAATTGGTTTATTTAGGGACAAAGGGAGTGCATGCTACATCATTAATAATTGCCCCCACCTTATTATCTCATAGAATTTCTCAAAACTCATGTATCAGCTGAATAGAGATCTGATGTGATACTTTAGGCCTCTTTGGTATGGATTCTGGTGGATCTAGCTTGACCTGACATATTCGTTGTTCATTAGAGCTATCTTCCTCTCTCTTCCCTCTCCCTCTCACAGCTCCAGTAGGTGAAGAAAAAATTTTTGGCTTCACCTGCTTCACCTGGTTCTGTGAGAGGGAGATGCAATAGAGAAGAATGGCTCCAATGAACAATGAATGTGTCACGTGGAGCTAGATCAACCAGAATCCATACCAAAGAGGCCTTTTTTGTAGGCCGCTTATACATCCTCTCATCATACTTCACCTTAGTAAGCAAAGGTGAGATATGATAACAACTCCCCCTATCGTTCTACATGTTGTATTAATCTTCTTCTATCTTTAACCTTTGATTTTTAAATATATAGGTTAATAATATAAGATTTATTACCTTTAGAATTTATGAAAACTAACGTTTATATTATATAAATTCATGTGTCTTGAGACTATATGGATTTTTAAATTAATAGCTAAAATTATGAATGTTTAGTTTAAGATAAATTTAATATGACATAAAAATGGTCTAGGAGACAAGAGGTACATAAGTACGGTTGGATATGATTAATACTCTCTTCATCCACAAAATAATGTAATTCTCGCTTTTAAAAAGCCAAAGAGTTTGAACTTTGATTAAATTTATATAAAAAATATTAACATTCATGACATAAAATAAGTACCTTTAGATTAGTTATATAATATATTTTCAAAGTAATTTATTTGAAAATATAAATATAAATATAATTTACTATAAACTTGGTTAAATTATAGAGTTTGACTTATGTGAACGTAAGGAGTAACAGGAGAAGCAGGAGCAGTATGCACTGTTCACTTGACTTATCAATCTGGCTTATCAGTTACGATATAGTGTTTTTCTCTTGCGACAAAACAACGTTAGCCTATTTATAAAAAAAAAGCATCAGCCGTGACTAGTGTTCTGTTTACTTAGCTAATAAGTCATAACTAAAGATATTGTTAGCTAATTTATTATGAAAAAAATATATTATTTATTAGATGAAAAAATACGGATTATAAGGCCGCGGCTCGGTAGATCGTCGTTAATCGGGGGCACGACGATCGATGCTGCATCGCGTCAGTTCACGTGATTGAGAATACTGCAGGGACGATCTAGAGACGCAGCGAGTCGTGCCTGCATGTGCAGGTGCAGGTGGAGTGGCAGTGTGCCGCAGCTAGATTAGGGCCTTAAATAGTTGATTCCCTGTAGTTTATTCATCGAATATTTAACTCGAAGTATTAAATATAAACTAAAAAATAATTAATTACACATTTTACTAGACGAATCTTTTAATCCTATTTTTTGGCTTCATGTGCTCCACCTGGTTTTGTGAGAGGGAGAGGCAATAGAGAGAAGAATTGCTCCAATAAACGATGAATGTGTCACGTGTACCTAGATCAACCAGAATTCATACTAAAGAGGCCCTTTCTGTAGACCGCTTATACAACCTCTCATCATACTTCATCTTAGTAAGCAAAGGTGAGATATGATAACAACTCCCCTTATCTTTCTACATGTTGTATTAATCTTCTTCTATCTTTAACCTTTGATTTTTAAATATATAGTTTAATAATATAAGATTTATTACCTTTAGAATTTATGAAAACTAACGTTTATATTATATAAATTCATGTGTCTTACTATATGGATTTTTTAAATTAATAGCTAAAATTATGAATGTTTAGTTTAAGATAAATTTAATATGACATAAAAAATGGTCTACGAGACAAGAGGTACAGAAGTACGGTTGGATATGATTAATACTCTCTTCGTCCACAAAAATAATGCAATTCTCGCTTTTAAGAAGCCAAAGAGTTTCAACTTTGATGAAATTTATATAAAAAAGAATTAACATTCATATATAAAATAAGTATCTTTAGATTAGTTATAGCATATATTTTCAAAGTAATTTATTTAAAAATATAAATATAAATATTATTTACTATAAACTTAATTAAATTATGGAGTTTGACCGATGTGAACGTAGGGAGTAACCGGAGAAGTAGAAGTACTACGTCCGTTCGTTTGAATTTATTAACCTGACTTATGAGTTACGGTACCGTATTTTTCTCCAACGACCAACCAACGTCAGCCTGTTTATAAAAAAAAAAGCATCAGCCGCGACCAGCTCGGTAGATCGTCGTTAATCGGGGGCACGACGATCGATGCTGCATCCCGTCAGTTCACGTGATTGAGAATACTGCAGGGACGATCTAGAGACGCAGTGAGTCGTGCCTGCATGTGCAGGTGGAGTGGCAGTGTGCCGCAGCTAGATTAGGGCCTTGAATAGTTCCTTCCCTTTACTTCAATCTCATAGAATATTTGGCACCTGCATAAAATATTAAATATAGACTAAAAAATAATTAATTATATAGTTTATGACTAATTTGTGAGACGAATCTTTTGAGTCTAATTAGTATATGATTTGACAGTGTGGTGCTACAGTGACACATGCGCTAATATAGATTAATTATGCTTAATAAATTCGTCCTTTTATATTACTGACGGATTCTATAATTTATTTTTTTATTAGTATCCGAACACCCCATATGACACCATCACGTGACACTCAATATGACACCCCAAAACTTTACGTGGCGGCAGTGCAGTTCCTCCATCGTCTCTAACGGCTTCTTAATTCAAGACTCAATCTATATACCACGTTAAAGACTCGTGCAGCAGATAGGGTGTAGTTAGTGATATTTTTTGTAGCATAATTCAAACCAATATAATGTTTTTGTTTTACAATATATCTTGGTGTTCTTTTGTCCTATTTAATATAAGGGTCTGTTTGGTTTCCTTTGACTAAAATTTAGCTACTAAAACTAGTGAAACTTTAGTCACCCTGTTTGGTTCTAGTGACTAAAAGTGATTAAAGACCATTAAAGCAGTTCAACAAAGACAAAACTACCCCAAATGAATGTCCAAATTAGGGTGGGGGACCAGTAATAATGAGGGGCAGCCCTTGTCCACTTTTAGCTGCTCTTGGGTGACTAATGTGACTAAACTACTTTAGTCCCGTTTAGTCAGTTTGTTTGGTAGTTTAGTAGCTAAACTTTAGTAGGGATAACCAAACAAACCCTAATTGTATTTGCTTGATTACACTATGCTGTCTATAGTCATCTACATGCATGTTCTAGTAGAGAGGTAAGTGATGGTACGAGAATATATTTTTATTTTGCATAACTCATCGACTTGTGTAAACCTACGTTACCTAATACAACCAAACTTAGCATTCTTTCTAATGTTGCAATGTGACTATTTTTAGCACTTGAGTAAGAGTCTATGTAGACAACCAAATATGGACAAACCACACTATAAAAGTCTAGATACATGCTAACGCAGACAACCAAATAGATCCACGTACGGTGGGTATGTTGCCAATTCCATAATATAACTGTCGTTGTTTTGGACAATGCTGAGATTGAACTTCTACAACCTCTGGTGGCAGTAGCTCCAATGAGCGTGCTCCCTACCTATGTTCGATCTCTAGGTTGGAGGACTCTAGTAGTAGTATATCAACTTGGATCTGTTCCCTGATAATAAATTTACATGCCTTGAATTTACACATTGAGATGGCTTGGAGATCTAGTAAAGAAACAAGTGTGGACAGAGAAGATGTGGAGAAAAATTCAAGAACATGATGAACCAGTGCCATCGAAACAACACACTAGAGTACTGATACTGATACTAAATAACCGTAAGCGAAAATGTGCAAAAAAGTTGCGTGGGAAGGTCTGGTACTCAGGAAACTGTGCACAACAAGGTTTTATAAAATGGTCTACTACAGTCGACAAAGAGGTGCTAAAGAAATTCAATCACCGGTACGGTGTTCGGAAATAAAGATGTGATGTTCACCACGAGCACAAGAGTATACATCAAGGTGTCTAGAGGAAGTTAAAGGTGGTTCATGAAGAAGAAAAAATGCCAGCACAAAGAGGTGCTAACCACGCCCAGAGCTATGTATCGAGCGCGGGTGCTGTTTTTTTTTTTTTTTACTTGTTGTAGGTAATGGACGGATGCAGGTGCAGGTGGTCTGGGACTACTCGCTGGTCATTTCCTCTTTCCATATATGGGTAATGTGCATGTTAGCATTATTAGAGAAGAAGCATATATATGCTCAAAAATAGAAGGGAAAAAAAACTATGAGTATCAATAGGCAAGCCAAATAAAGGGCCCAAACTGGCCCAATTAGCGGCCCGTTAGCAAGTGGCCACGACCACAGGCCCAAGGTTTATTAGGACATCCTTTGAGTTTATGTATGCCTATGGAAAGAGGTAGATCAGCATTTTCGAAAATATTTAGTTCAACATTAATACAATTTTCGGAGATTTTCATTCGGCTCGATTGAAGTTTCTATGTATGCCTATGGAAAGGGGAAACTAAACATAACATGCTCTTGGTCATTTTCTCAATCGCGCGCACATCTGCTATGCTAGGAGTAAAATAAATAGGCTACATTTTTATTTAAGAGGAAAATAGCAGAAGCACCCAAATTCGTCTCAACGTCAACAATGACTTGAGAACGACATAGATGCTGTGGTTGGGTAACCTGGACGGACCAACTAAGCTTGGTTTATAGCTTCCTAATTAACAAACACCGAGAAACATTGCCGGACACTAGTTGCTTATTTGACGATCGACAGACCACATGCATGCTGGCAGCAGCGGTACGGTCTCGATCAAGCAGAGGCCGCAAGGCCCTCGTCGTCGCCTGAGCCAGCAGCTACAACGGTGGTCTGGAGGTTGACGCCGGCGTCGCGCTTCAAGCAGTTGCGGCGGGCTTTCACACCTCCGGGGCTCGTCAGCCTGCTCATCTTCTCCATCGCCTGCGCAAACTTTTCGAAGAAGTTGCCCTGGTCGTTGGCGAAGACATTGACGATCCAGCCGGTGCGGCCGTCGTTGGCCAGCCCCTGGTCGGAGGTGAGCACTCCCTTCCTTCTGATGAGGTCAAGAAAGTAGCTGTTGTCGAACGAGTCCGGCGTGATCTCGTCCAGGTTGCGCTGCCGGTTCCCGTCGCCGCCGCAGAATTGGGCGAGCTCCTTGGCGAAGTTGTCGTTGGGGTTGGGGCGGATGGTGCGGTCGCTGAAGGAGCTGCACCGCGCCTTGCCGACGGTGTGGGCGCCGGAGAGCGCGACCACCTCGATGGGGTTGTCGAAGCCCTTGCCGTTGGCGGCGAAGGTGTTGAGGAGCGTGGTGACGTCGGCGTTGGGGGCCGGCAAGGTTTGCACTTGCCATGGTTGTGCAGGGCCCACGCTATCAAAGTGGCCGAGTTGCATGTTGATGAAAGGGCCACCGGCCTGCATTTTGCTTCTTCACTTGTTGGAACGTACTCCGCTATATATGCATGCAATGCAGATGAAGCAGTGTAATACTCCAACGTACGTACGTACCAGGTTGACGGCGTGGCTGGTGGCGACGGCGAGGATGTCGGCGCACGAGACGCTTCTTTCTCCGCACCTCTTGTGCACCGTGTCTCGGATGCTCTCGATGAGCTGCAGCGCCCTCTGGTTCAGGCCCTTGTTCTGCGGCTCCACGTTCTGCTCGCTGCCGGGGTCGGTCTTGTCCACCAGCAGCGACGCGTCGCACCCCTGCGGGAAGCAGTCGTGGAAGAAGATGCGCAGGAGGCCCGCGGTGACCTGCACGTCCTGCCCGCGCGCGGCCTGCACGGCGGAGCGCACAATGCCATGCAGGTCCGGGCACGACAGCGCGTGGAAGTCCGCGGACAAGCTCCCCGTCGTCGTGTCGTTCTCGTTCATCGTCCTCGTCGTCGTCTGCAAATCAGGCAGAGGCAACAACGGCCCTGCTGCGGCTGCTGCTGCTGCTGCCGTCCATGCTGTGGCTGCGCACAGCGGGACGAGCATGGCCAGGAGGACATGGACGTTGCCTGATGATCTTGCCATCGATCTACTAGCTAGCTAGCTATAGCAGGTCGTATTGTATTTGTATGCAGCAGCTAGCTGCTCTGCTGATATATATAGGCATGCCGGCGCTGCATGCCTATAGCTAGTGGCATGCATTATATACATACATATTCATATTCATGGAGATTGATGGTGCCTTGGCTACATATCACGTGGATGTGGATACCTATAGCTCGATTCAGATTCCGAGCCCCTACACTACACTGATCGACTCGAGGTCGAGGATGCATCAATAATAATCTCGCTCCACTTGCATGGCCATCAATTTGATCACTCAGCTAGCTGCTTAAGTGGGGTAATAACAAGACCAGGTACAGTACTGACCGGGGTTAAAGTAATTTAAGCTCCCCACCCCACGCCGACGATCAGTGAGATATATACCTTCGTCTGTACTCTCCCCGTTCCGAAAAAAATATATAATTCTCGTTTTTCGCTCAAATGCTTTTGAGTTCACTAAATTTATATGAAAAATACAAATATGTATGGTATAAAATAAGTATCATTAGATTTTTTTAATAATGGATTTTCATTAATCCAGCATTTATATCCACCAAGAATATACACAGCCAAAAGGATACAAGAGCACTTAGACTCACACCTCCTTTCCTCAACAAAGAGGAGAACATGCAACCAAAAAAAGAGAAAAAAAAACTATAACCTCAACACATCCCTGCTTCCCGATATCCTCTGCTAAAGCGGCCAGATTCGGTGAGTGAAAGTCATCAATAAGTTGCCACCGCCCCTAGTGCGCCATCGCTGCGAACCTCCGCTGATGCCATCTTCATCAGCTTCAAGTGAGCTGACGCCATGTGTCTCCGGTTAGCCCACCTTCATTTGTCATCGTCGTCCAATTGGAACTAGCCGATTAGACGCTAGCCGACAGGATCCGCTTCCCACTTCGCTAGGCCGCTGCTCCCGTATTAATTATGAAATCTGGTGCGTATGGAAAGTTTCAGTCTACATTCTCTCAAGAAACGTTTCTGGCAATGAATTAGAATCACTCCGTAAAATAGTTTGGCTAGTATAGACTGCCAGACTGGATTCTAATTCAAAATATATATATATATTTTTTTTTTGTAAAAAATCATATAAATAAAACTTCGCATGTGAAGCTGTTTGAAAAAAAATAATCTTTTGACACAAACAATTTTAAACATGTTGAGAAGTTATGCAAAATAGAACCTAAATCAAATTAGGACTCTTATCTCTAATTTAAATGTGTACGCTCTAACATCACATAAAATCCACTTATCCACATCCATGCATTAATATAATTAACTAACTAGCGCGCGCAGCAGCTGATCGATATGATCGAGGGCGATGCATCAATCTCCATGATGCTGCCGGCCACGCTATATATCTTACTCGATTCAAATTACGAAGGCAGCGCTATACACTATATTTAGCATAGATCTGGTTAAAATTACTCCAACATCGATGGGAAAGTGGGTTAAAATTATGCATGCAATGCCCAATTGAAGTTAAAGAAAGCTCATCACCACCGAGAGGATCGATGTGGGATTCCTTCTTCTCCCGAGGCAAAGCCATCCTAATCCAATACGCACCGACGCTTCTCGCTACCTCACTGCACTGCACTGCACTGCGTCGTTGCATCCATGCATCCAGCTCAAATGAGGGTCACCGCATAGCTCGCCGTTTCCATCTACGCACGTGTAAGCATGGTCAAATTAAGCACAGATCTCAATTCTGACGATGCATGGTTTTTTATGGGCACATATCGGCATACGTGTATGTGTGCCTGCGGCTTACCCATCAGAGATTAGCTAGCGTGCTTTCGACAGTATATTCAGTAGCCAGCTACAAAATAAGTTATTCTGTAGCCACCTCTATTTACGATAATTTTATATACTAATTTACGATAATGTCAATACATATTTACGATAGTTGGGTTACTATAACACATGGAGATATTTACCATAACATTATAGTAAACTACTTAGTAAAGAGTTACTATAATCTCGTAAATTAGCATAGTAATTATCGTAACTCAAAGTGGTTACAGAATAAGTTATTTTATAGCCAGCTGCAGGGTAGTAGTTCTATATATATATATATATATATATATATATATATATATATATATATATATATGGTGCATTTTATATACTCCCGAGAGTAGTTACTCCCATAATCAATAAATCACGTTGCGTATGTGTACATACTCATTTATCAGTTGGAGTATGTTGACATGCTAATATTAAGATACTCCATATCTTTACTATGTGATTTTTTTTTTCAAAAGAGCACATATTTTTTAATATATTATATAATACTATGATAGTAGTATATAAAATAAGTATAACCATATACTCTAAGTATATATACATACTTGTCATACATAGTACCCTAGATGGTCTAGTATGATGATATACTCCATCTACATACACTTCGTCGGGTCATATACGCCCTAAATCTAGAGATATACACATGAGAGTAATTTCCATATATATATATATATGGTGCATTTTATATACTCCCGGGAGTAGTTACTTCCATAATCAATAAATCACGTTGCGTATGTGTACATACTCATTTATCAGTTTGAGTATGTTGACATACTAATATTAAGATGCTCCAGATCTTTACTGTGTGAATTTTTTTTTCAAAAGAGCACATATTTTTTAATATATTATATAATACTATGATAGTAGCCTATAAAATAAGTATAACCATATACTCTAAGTGTACATACATACTTGTCATACATATTACCCTAGATGGTCTAGTATGATGATATACTCCATCTACATACACTTTGTCGGGCCATATACGTCCTAAATCTAGAGATATACACATGGGAGTAACTACTCCCTAGGAGTAGGAAATAATTTCCATATATATATATGGTAAATAAAACGGTGTCCCAACACGTTCCTAAAGCATTCTAAATCATGTCTCAATACGGTATGAAAACATTCCACGACAAAACAAATATGAGATGCAACAAGGCACATATGTTGTGGAACGTTTCCAAAATGAAATTCAGACATGGATTGCAATCAGTGGTGGAGCTTAAACAACACCATAAGGGGGGCCATAAGGGCCACTAGTGATGCATGAAGCAATTTAGCCATGGATTACTGTAGCTTTATTAAGAAAAATGGAGAACCCAGGGGTGGCCATGGGCCATATTGGCCTTACCTATCCTCCGCCCTTGATTACAATGGTTTTCTAGATTTTCTGGATTTTCTAGTGCTAAATCTATTTTTATGCTTCTAGACATATTTTCATTAGTTATAAATATTTATTGGGGATGGTCATGACCAAATCTATCGTCTCTCAGATTTTTCATTGGGATTTTTAGAAGCTTAAAAATATTTTTTTGCTTAAAAAAACTATCAGGTGTTTACTGGATTTTTTTTGAACTAAAACGGATGGAACCGTCTTGAAAACTACATCTAACCTAGATACGAAGTTAATTTAAATGGTTTGAGAGTTGTGAGAGACAAGTTGACTAATTTTGGAGTTGGAGGTGAAAACTTAAGTCCCGTGATAGTCAAATTGGACCTTTTCGTCATAGTAATTTGATAGGCTTTTCGTGTCCGTTTTGGAATATTGGGCCTTTGGCCTCCCTAGCTAGGTAGCCCAAAGATTGTATCCTCATGGTACCTCGCTTGGTCTTTTGGCACAAAATGGATGCAGTACTCAGGAAAGGCCCACATAGGGAGGTAATTGAATGTATCACTATGGGATACTGTGTATTTACCGAGTGTGAGTAACACTCGACAAATAGTGCTACACACTCGGCAAACTCTTTACCGAGTGCCACACTCGGTAAATTGGACTCGGCAAACAACGACTCGGTGAAGTTATTTTACCGAGTGTCTAATATCGGAACACTCGGAGAAGATAGTTACCGAGTGCTACAATGACACTCGGTAAATAATTATGACTTGACGGTCGTCAGCCTCCAAACTAACCGTTAACGGCGACGTTTACCGAGTGTCACTAGCAGCACTCGGTAAATAAATTAGCATTTCGTGATTAAAACAATTCCGCAAATAAATTTTTTGAATAATGTTTACCGAGTGTAGCTCCTAACACTCGGTAAAATAATAACCATTTTCGTGATTAAAACAATTCCGCAAATAGTCTTCAGGAATAATGTTTACCGAGTGTTCCCACTCGGTAAAAAGTAGTCAAATATTTCCGAGTGAGAAAGCGGCACTCAGTAAAAAATGGCACCCTCGGCAAAATTCACAGAATCAGAACCAATTTGGTTCTGTTCGCTGTTTTACCGAGTGCTACACTCGGTAAAACTGACAGAATCTCTGTTTTACCGAGTGTAGCACTCGGTAAAATATGTCCACAGAATTTTTTTTGTTTGTTTCAGTGCATATCCAGTCACAATAAGCAACAAAATCACAGAAAATTATAATAACATGACAGATATGCAATATATATCACATATACGTCCACAAATGTCACATTCACTCACAATAACAAACATATGTCGACAAGCACCACGCAAAGTCCACAAACACCATCAACATATGTCCAAAGTCCACAAAGTTCAACCAAGTCCACAGTTCAACATACAAAACTATCAAACAAGGTCGGATGGCCTGTCACATGGTCGGAGGCCTGCGGAGAAACGGAGTCAAGTCCAGGTCTTGATCACCCTGCATATCGTTGTTCGATCCAGCTGTAGAAGGTCCCTAGAATGAGATTGCACATGTGAGTTATCTGGATCAAAGCAAATTCTAAGGTCTAAGCTATGGTAGGTCAAACTAAGGTATAAGTCGAAGGTAGCTCTATATGACACGAAAGTGAAGAGTGCATCTAAGTGACTCACAGGAGTGCCGTCGCGCGGAGGTGGAGGCACCAACGGTATCATCGGCGGCGGCGGAGGCGGTGGAGGCTGGCCCATGCTCTGAGAAAAACAGGCCATGTACTCGTACCAGTCCTTGTGCGCCTGCTGGAAGGCCTCAAGCTGGGTCTGCACTCGCGCCCTCTCCTGTGCCAACTCGGCCTGGTGCGATAGCTCGAGGGCCTGAAGCTGGCTCTGTGAGGCCTGCTGTGACTCCTGCAGGGCTTCAATCTGGGCCTACAATTATTTATCACATAGTTAGAATGCAAATAAAGAACGAGTAGAAAATGAATGGACAACGAATGCAACAGAACTAACCTAGAGTGCTACCACCTGGGGCTGTGAGCGTGGACGTATGGCCGGACTCGAACTCGTGCTCCGGGCTCTAATCTGGGTGAGTGTCTGAGTGTTGGCCGTGTCTATGGTGCTGTTGCCCATATAGTACCGCCCGTGTGGCTTACCTGGTCCCAACCTCATGACGATGTCACCCTCGAGGTCAGCGGTGCTTGGATCAAATTCTGACCCATGGATCTCTCTCGCCATCGCCGTGTACTCGCTGAGGCGCCTATGCACGCTCGAGTTGCTGTATGCCTCGGACGGGTCCTCCGGGTTGTAGACGAGGTCGGGGTCCTTTGCCTTGCCCTTGTGTGCCAAGGCATATGCCTTGAACGAGGCGCACTCCTGGCCGGGGTGGAACCGTGTCTGCAGGAAGAAGCACAACAATAAGATATTATGCATTCAGAAGTTAGCATAGCAACAACGAAATGAAATCCGCGTACATATCTGGCTGCATATTCCTTGAGGGTAGTGGGGCCTTGTTTGTGCGAGGAACCCTGCATCATCGCACGGCAGCGTGAGCGTACGGCGTGATATTGCTCGTACTCCTCACTCAACCACTTGTCCACAATGGCCTCCCAGCAGTTGTCTATCCCTGCACACCAAGCAGGAGGCACCTGCATATACACGAGCACATGACAAATCATAAATCAATTTCAGTGCAATTAATCGCAGACGATGTAATCTCATGTTTACCGTCAAGTATTGCTCCTTAGTCAGGGGCAGGTGCACTGCCTGCGCACTGGTGACTCTGTGTCCTCTGCGGCCATGGTAAATTCTTCTGCACAGGAGCTTTGTCTCGTAGAAGAGGTCCTGCACTCGGTGAACACAGACTCTGTTCACCACATCATCCGCGTCCTCCCTACGTACTCCCTCCGCTAAGGTGTAGTAATCCTACAAGCAAATACAGTCAGTAATATACAATTAATGTGATGTTATTATTAGCATAGTGCGATGAACACGTACCTACAGCTCTTTCATCACCCGGTCGGCCTTGCTGTTATAACACCTGCCAGCTCGATCAGTCTGATCGCTGGCGGCGTGCCAGTGGGACCACTTCATGGCGGGCTGCACAACACCATCGATCCTCACCATCCCAGGGTAGTTTGCCTTGCACAGAAGACCCAGGATCCCGTTTACTCGGCGAGAGTAACTCCCTGGGATCACCATTTCCCAATCCCTCCACAAAGTTATTGAGATTGAATATTAGTTTCTGTTATAACTTAAAAACCTGTGAAGTAGTGTTAACATGCAAAAATTACTTACTTAGTTCCGGAGGGTCGAATCACTGACCCTCTCTGTATGGGTAAGTCTGGGAGGCGCGACGACCCTCGCAGCCAAACCGTAGGCACCCCATTTTCCTCTGCCAGCAAGTCGGCATCCTCCTCGCGCTCAGCTCGCTCGGCCTCATCCCTCCTCCGTGCCTCCTCCACCGCCTCCGCTATCTCCTCCCTGGTCTCCTCCTCCTCCTCATCCTCCTCCGTGGCCGCTACGAACTCGTCGTCGTCGTCCTGTGGAGGAGGTGTCGGCTCTCGACGCCCTCGTCGTCGCCGTCCTCCTCCTCCACCCTGGGCTCCTCCTCCACCCTGGGCTCCACCTCCACCCTGGGCTCCACCTCCCTAGGCACGCCCTCATCGTCATCGTCCTCCTCCTCCCTAGGCATGCCCTCCACCCTCAGTCTGTGCACGCCCTCGTCCTCCACCTTGGCTGGACCCCTCGCCACTAGCCAGTAAGGTCATAACCGACCTAATCTTCCTGATTCCACCGCCCACCATCAATCACCTACAACAAAAGGAATAAACTATCAGTACGCATATACAAAAGTAAATGTATCATACATGTATAAAAGAGATGCAAAATAAGTAAATGTATCATACATGTATAAAAGAGATGCAAAATAAGTACATGTATCATACATGTATAAAAGAGATGCAAAATAAGTAAATGTATCATACATGTATAAAATTGCCATAAGTACTACAGATCTTACATGTACTAGAAATAATCATCAAGATCATCGATAGGTGGGCCAAAAATCTCATCATCGCTATTGTCAACGTAATTATGATCGTCTCTCAAAGTCTCATCACTAGCGACACTGCCTGAATGGTGTTGCTCAAGTAATAACAAGTCCTTCGCGTTGTGAACCTCCTCTCCATCATTCCCGTCAACAATGACCGTATCATTGTCTACTTCCATTGCGAGATCTACATCTAAGACAATCTCAAAACTCCCTTCTAATCCTTCTTCTTGAAAGAACTCTCCGTCATATGTGTTTGCATCGATGTTATAATCATCATCGTTTGGGACGGGTACTTTACCATGCGGCGATACCTTGTACACAACATCATACGCCTTAAGACGGTCTTTGGTTTGGCACAGGTATGAGAGATAATAAACTTGCGTGGCCTGTTGGGCCACAATGTACACGTCGTCTCCTAGCAAGACGGATGACTTTAGAACTTCGACTAACCCAAGCTCAGGGGTCTTTATCACTTCTTTGGGATCAAACCAATGGCATTTGAATATGACAGGACGAAGAGGTACACAACCAGGAAATTTGAGTTTGTATATTTCTTCAATTATTCCATAGTAGTCCAACCCATCTGTGCCTAGCGTGAAAACACCGGTATTTGTGGTTCTTCGATTCGGCCGACTCTGCTCGTGCCGAGTTGTGTGAAAGCGATATCCATTGACATCGTACACAGAGAATGACTTGACCCTAAATTCAAATCCATTGGCAACTTGCCTCAACTCGGCACTCATAGACACGTCAGTTTTGGCCTGCTAGTTCAAGTAGGATGATTCGTTATATATTTGTCGAGTTGAGAGTTAAGTACAAACAACCAATGAAATTGAACAGTACCTCCTCCTTGAACCAACAAATAAAAGTGGGATTTCGTTCTCCCGCGCCATGTCTTAGAAGGGTTTCAACTTCCGCTTTGGTGGGTTCCCTCCGTGATGGACGATGGTAGAGGAGAACAAATTTGCTGTAACGGCCGTTAACAAGAGGGTTAGATGGGTGCATGCGAAATATTGACAAGAAAAGAAACAAGTTTGTGTAAAACTTACGCAATGTACGGGCCAACCTCTTCAAGGTTCTGCAACACATACAGCTGGATAGAGCGCCACTCTTCTAGGCTCAACATCTTCAAGGTAGGTTCACTTGCACTTCCGAGTTGCCCTCGGAAAAGGCTGAGGGTCGACTGATTGTCGGCAGCATTGTAACGAGGGGGTGGATTATGCATGTTAGGAAGGTTGTCGGCATAGTATCTTGTTGTGAAGTATGACACCTCCTCCACAATGGATGCCTCTGCACAGGAAGCTTCAATTTTGCATTTATTTTTGCATTTTGTTCTAAGAACCTTTAGGCATCGCTCAATTGGATAGCACCAACGGGCATGCACAGGGCCCCCCATTTTTGCCTCATATGGTAGGTGCAAGAGCAAATGTTGCATCAGATTGAAGAAGCCGGGGGGAAAGATCTTCTCCAACTTGCAGAGCAACACCGGGGCCATTCTTTCCATTTCTTCAATCTCGGTCTGAGATATCTCCTTAGCACATAGCTTGTGGAAGAACATGCTCAACTCTGCCATCACTCGCCAGATGTGATCAGAGAAATAGCCACGAACCATCACCGGAAGAAGGCGTTCAATCCATATGTGGTAATCATGACTCTTGAGCCCTGTGATTCGCATGGTACTTAAGTTCACACCCCTCCTCCAATTTGCTGCATACCCGTCAGGGAACATCAACGATTGGAACCATTGAAGAACTTCTTTCTTTTGGGCCCTCATTAGGACGAAGTCGGCCTTAGGCTTCTTCCATGACTTCCCGCGTAAGGGAGGCAACATGTTTAGCTTTGGTCTATCGCACAGCGTTGCTTGATCCAATCTAGCCTTGACATTGTCCTTTGACTTTTCCCAGTCCATGATTGTGTGAAGGACCGCCTCGACGAAATTCTTTTCAGTGTGCATTACATCAATGTTATGTGGAAGAAGGAGGTCCTTAAAGTAAGGAAGCTTCCACAAGCACGACTTGTGTGTCTAGGCATGCTCTTTTCCATATCCCACGAAGCCCCCCTTTTCATTGTCGACCACAAGACCATCTAACATCTCAAGAACCTGGGCACCTGTCATCATTTCCGGTGTAGAGTCTTCCACTGTGACACCTTTTCGAAAGTTCTTCTTGTCTCTCCTGAATGGGTGGTCAAGAGGGAGGAATTGTCGATGTTTGTCAAACGAAGAAAACTTGCCCCCCTTCTCCAACCGAAAGAACTCCACAGCTGACTTGCATATCGGGCATGGCATCTTCGTGTGAACACACCAGCCACAAAATAACCCATAAGCCAGGAAGTCATGCATGGAATAATGGTACCAAATATGCATTCTAAAGTTTGTCTTTGTGAATCGGTCGTATGTCACTACCCCTTCGTCCCATGCACGGACCAAATCGTCTATCAAAGGCTCCATGTACACACTCATATTAGCCCCCGGGTGTCCTGGAATTATAAGTGACAAGAAAATATTTTGCCGTCGAAAGGCGACGCCAGGTGGGAGGTTGAGAGGGATGATGAATACGGGCCAACATGTGTATGGTGAAGAACCCATTCCATAAGGATTGAATCCATCAGTTGCCAGTGCAATGCGTACATTACGAGCCTCGTTAGCTTTGTCGGTATGCTTCCGATCGAAGCTTTTCCATGATTCACCATCAGACGGATGTATCATCTTGTCAGTGTATCGGCGTCCAGTTTTGTGCCACGTCATCTGTTTTGCGGATTCCTCGCTCATGAAAAGCCGTTGGATCCTCGGTATGAAAGGAAGGTACCTCAGGATCTTTGCGCCGACTTTTGTTTGCGTCTTCCGACCATCACCAGATTCTAACTCAATGTACCTAGATGCCTTACACTTCGGACAGTACTTATCGTCAGCATGTTCTCCCCTGAATAAGATGCATCCGTTCGGACAAGCATGTATCTGCTCGTACGACATCTTGAGTGCACGAAGGATTTTATTTGACTCATACGTGTTCTTTGGCAGAACGTGATCATCCGGAAGTAGGGTGCCAACTACTGTCAACAGTTGATCGAAGGATTCTCTACTCCAGCTAAACTAGGACTTCACAGCCATTAGACGTGCAATGGCATCCAGTTTAGAAACATTGGTGCGCCCGTGAAGGGGTTGTTGTGCCGCATCCAACATGGCGTAAAACGCCTTTGCAGTTTGCTCTGGCTTCTGCTCTGCACTTCCTTCATCGAAAGCCATGTCATGGTCATTTAACATTTCTGCCACCCTGGCTTTAGAATCAAACTCCTCGATCCATTGTCTCATGACCTCTTCTCTCGCACGATGGCGTTCACCATGCATGGTCCACCGGGTATAGTTCTCTACAAATCCATTGTTGACAAGATCTTTACTCATCTCCTCATATGTTTTCATTGCCTTGTTCTTACACTTCCTACAGGGACACCAGGCATGTCGCCGTCCGTTTGCAAATGTCTTCGTCATGAAATCATTGGCCTTCTCAATCCATTCATTTGTGTATTGACCCCTCTTCTGATAGCCCGTGTACATCCACTGACGGTCATCCATCCTAACATATAGACGATATTGCAGTTTAGAGCAATAGAGTAGTAGTGCTAGAGAAAAACCATATGAGATGATAAAGAGACATTCATGTTCTTGGTCGATTCACATAGAAGATGTTTGCTAGATTGGATGATGAGATTTTACCTAAGGTTGAAAGGCCGCTATGTCACTTGTAGATGGAGGAATACATGGAACCAATTCTTTTGTAGCCACAACCATCACTAGCAAGATTTGTTCAAAAAGATTTGTACGGTATATATTATTTCTCTCCTTGCTTCACAACCATCAAGGCTATTGTGCAGGCATCACTATCAAAAAGATTTGTTCATATGGTCTCGTAGCCCATCATTTTTGTTCAAAAAGATTTGTACAGTATATATTATTTCTCCTTGCTTCACAACCAGATAATGGTGGGGGTTCCTTTTCTCAAATTGTTTCCTTGACTTTCCAAGTTTTTTTTTGCCTCCTGATCACCTATAATTTCCAAGCTTATAACAAGGTGTGGGTACATTGGTCACTGGGATTTTAGGTGAAAGGCCTTCCAAGTTTTCAAGTACCATATTGCAGACAGAGCTAACTTGTATATATCGGACACAAATACAAGCTCAAAGTATTGATTGCTGTATAACAAACAATTGTCTACAGATAAATAGAATGAGATGGTTCTTCCATAACACTTCTAGCAACTGGTATTGACAAGCAAGCTATGATCAGTCCGAAGCATCGTTTTTACAATATGGCAACTACTGTTCAGCAGCATATATTGGAATATTTATCCGAAAACTAGACATGTCATGCAATCCAGTTGGAAGCTTTTGTGGCTAACACAGTACAGGTTTCAGTTCCGAGCTTTCAGCCAAGCATTGTTGGTTAACTATCTGGAAGTTACATTTAGCTTATTACTTTAGCATTCAGCAAAAAACAACTAATGCAGGAAAGAACAGACAATAAATATACAGCAAGCACTCACTCGCTATTATAACCTGAAACCTATGACCTGAATACAAACCGACATTGGTAGCAGAGTCAGACTACAAAAACAGAGTTCATTGCAATTCTGGGAACACCATAGATAGCATTTCATACTGACTTGAATGCAAACCAGCATAGTCCGGGAAACTTAGAAAACTACATTAATTAGGATAACTGGCTACTGGCATATATGTAACCTAGTACATGATGTCTCAGCTTCCTTGCAGTATTAATTGGACAAAAAGTCTAAGAAGCAGGGGACAAAAGGAGTAACACGGCTACACTCATGCTCAAGAGTGCCGAGAGCGCACACCTCTTTACTGTCCATGTCATATGAGATGAGTTGCCAGTTCCAATATTGAACAATGAACACCAAATTTCTGTCTGGATGAATGGCAACTACGCTGTACTCAGTGCCGGATTCGCCAAGCTTCCCGAACAAATGCATATAGTCATAACTCGAAAAAAGGAAAATATGGTGACTTAGGGCATTTACCGGTGGCGGCGGCGGTGGAGGACCGCCCGGTGGCGGCGGTGGTGGAGGGGAGGAGGCGGCCGCGGCGGCGGCAGTCCCGCGGTGGCGGCGGGTGGCCGCCCTCCCCCGGTGGCAGCGGCTGTGGGGGACCGCCCGGTGGCGGCGGTGGTGGAGGGGAGGAGGCAGCCGCGGCGGTGGGGAGGCGCTGGCGACGGCGTGGAGGGGAGGAGGCGGCCGCTGCTGCTGGGGCCCACCCCACCCCACCTCGCGGGAACGGGAGCGAAGGAGGGAGCACGGGGCGGCGTCGGCGGAGGGGATCGTCGTCCGGTGCGCCGGTGCCGCTGTCTCTCTCTCTCCGTCTCTCCGGTAGCGGCGGCTGTGGGGGACCGCCCGATGGCGGCGGTGGTGGAGGGGAGGAGGCGGACGCGGCGGTGTGTGTGTGTGTCTGTGCACGATTTGAGGGAGGAATGGCTTAGTGTTGAATGCTTCTGTTTACCGAGTGCCTAGATGTACGGTACTCGGTAAACTCAAGCACCGCAGCCTAATGACATGTGGGCCTGGTACATGTTTACCGAATGCCCAGATCTACGGCACTCGGTAAACAGAAGCATGGCAGCCCACTGTGCTAGACAGGTGGGCCGTGGCTAACCTTTACCGAGTGTTTGAGGTCACACTCGGTAAAAGTATCCATTATTTCATGCAAAACAAAAAAGAAAAAAATACCAATTTAATCCTAAAATTCACCAAACTTTCACATGAACTATTTCATGTCATCTATTTACTATCTAAAAAATTCCAAGTTCAAATCATAATGTTGAATTTCACTCTTAATAGAAATTCTACTCGTCAATGTGAATGTTTAACGTCTTTTTGGGAGATGTACCGGTTCGGCAGCGACGAATGTAAAAATACTTCCGAAACGTTATGAAAATTTTTCTATAACATAGATGTATGCTTCAATGTTAATTCTTCCAATCTCGTGAGTTATCGAGTTCGATTTTAATTATTACAATTAAATTTACACGATATGTACCTAATTTTCATAAAGAATGAAAAGTTTGTGAAATATAGTAAATAAATCGAAATAAACACCATATTTTGGAATGGAGTACTAAATATCATATGTGGATAGAGGAAAAAGAATGAAGGAAAAACAAGAAATTTGGTTGAATTTTACCGAGTGCTGCGCCAATACACTCGGTAAAAGATAGTGTTTACCGAGTGTTGTGCACTTACACTCGGTAAAACTTTACGCTTAATGGGCGGAGCTGTTGTTACCGTGATATTTGTCGAGTGTATGCTCATAACACTCGGTAAACATGTCATGCCGTGACGCCGTTTGGCCCACGGTTGCTATCCTAGGTGACGTGGCACCTCAATACCGAGTGGCTGTTTTTACCGAGTGTGCCCGTTCGGTAAACTTGTAGTTTTCCCGAGTGTCTTAATTTACCGAGTGTGCTGACTCGGTAAAGCGGTCCACTACCGGGTGTTTATGTTTTTCGAGTGTTGGCACTCGGTAAATAATGTTTTCCGAGTGCCCCGACTTTTGACACTCGGTAATTGTCGGGGCACTCGGTAACTACATAGTCTCTGGTAGTGTATATTGGTCTTTTCGTATATGCATTCAATTCTTTCCATAATAGTTTATGATACTTCGACCTAGATTTTAGGTACATTTTAGTTTTCTTATATAGAAATCGTAGGTGGATAATTTATACATAAAATAAAGGGTTATTTTGTATTAACTTTTTATAATGATAGATATTAAATTAGGTGGTTGTTTTAAATTATCCTTCATCATGAGAGGTAAGTAATTTTGATACAAATTTAAAGGATTGTTTTAATTATATTTTTATAATAACATATGTGGCAATTTATATGTAAATTTAGGAGTTTATTTTTTTCATGAGGGCAAAGGTGGGTATAAAATAAAATAGATCCAACGGGTATTAGTGGCGATGATGATTGGAGGAGTCTACTAACTTAAAGGCAAGATGCTTTTGTTTTTTAGAATCTCGTGAGGATTAATGTTATAAGATATATTAATCATAATGCAGTTTAACTTGATATAACTATCTTAATTTATATGGTGAAGAGAAACCACAATGCAACAAGAGGGTGTGGTAAGGTTGGAGCATAATCGATACTTCTTCTGTTCTAAATTATAACATTTTAGTCTTTCTAACAATTTTTACGTACTATATATTTAGACCTAGCTTATATCTAGATGTGTATCTAGAAAATGCAAAACAGTCTTATAATTTGGAACGAAGACACAGTAATATAAGTTGGTTGTAGTTGTAACAGCGGAGACGTGGGTACGTAAACTTTGCAAGCAGTCACCAACCTAAGCACGATAACACTCGTAGGAGTACACGTCATCACAGATATGACTGGCACAGTATAATATTCGACGCCGACGATGGCGAGTACAGCAGGATAATAATAGATGTTCAACGGGCAGACGCCGCGAAGCCCTCGGCATCGACGTCCTCAACGCGTGCAGCGTCGACGTCAAGGATGCTCATGTGGGCGTTGGTCCTGAAGCAGCTGCGGCGGCGGATCTCGCCGACGTTCCCGGGGGGCTTCCTGGGCACCTTGCTGAGCTTGACCATGGAGCTGGCGAACTGGGCGAAGAAGGCGTCCTTGCTCCCCGCGAAGCGCCTGACGATGGGCGCCGTGGTGGGGTCCCTGATGAGCGCCATGTTGTTGAGCTAATCCCGTGCACGTTCTTGCATTAGCATTCATGCATGTAATTCAGTTGTAGTGCATGTTTGTTTTACCAATTTTTTAGCTAGCTGCATGTGTCCTAGCGGTGTACAAGCCAGAACCGTGCTGCGTTCACGGTGCGGCCAGTAGTGATCACCACCATGTCGCGCATGAAGAGCGTTCCCGTGCCTTAGGCGGGCACGATGCAGCGTGAGCGCGCATGGCGGGGCGATCGTGGGTCCTTGGACCATGTAAACACCGAGAATAAAAGGGAACGAAAACAACCAGAAAAGCTGCAACGATTGGCAGCGCCATTTCCTCGTGTTCGGTTGAGATCCACACAATTCGCGTGCGTGAGAGAGAGCGCGACGTCGTGTGTTCCAGAGCGAGTCTTGCGTCGTTGCCGATCCTCGTCGAGCTGCAATTCCGGCAGCCGGCGACAACACATGTCGGACGTGAGGTTCTTGTAGTAGACGTTGTCTAAGGCGTCGGGCGTGACGAAGTCCAGCTGCTGCTGCCGGTTGGGGCGTCCCTGTCGCAGTCGGCCTTGAGCTGCCTGGCGAAGTCGTCCTCCTGGCTGGCGGAGGGGCTCCGCGGCGAGCGCGATCTCCCTCCGGAGCGCGGCCCGCACGGCGGTGCGCGCGATGCCGTCCAGCTGCGGGCACGACGCGGCGTGGAAGTCCACGGAGAGGTCGTTGCTGCCGCCCTGCACGGCCACTGCTGGGGTGGGGAGAGCACAGCGAGGGCCGAGAGCAGCAGCAGCAGCATGGCCATCCTAGGGCTGCTGCTTCGCGCCATCTTACTACACTATTGTAGGCTGTAGCTCCACTCCACGGCTCCACCTAGAGGCAGCAGGGTAGAGGGCTTGTAGTTTCGTTACGACAAGGGGTAGAGGATCGGACTCTGCACATGCATGATAGCCTTGCTCACAAAGGCAACTGATGCTCGCAGTCGAGTCGCAGCTCGCTCCATGCACGGCCCAGGACCAGGAGGAATGGCCGGGGAAGAAAGCCAATGAATGAATTCACGTACTACAAGAAATATGGCGGTTTGTAGGTGACAGATTTAGAAACCATCATGGATCAGGATGGGCTCATGTGGATATCCATAGCCAGCCCATTACAAGTATCGAGTATATAATAACAACTTAGGGTTTCCTAGTTCGGGCATCTCGCATCTAGCCATTTCTTCTCTCGGCTCTCTGTGCTTTAGCATATGTGTAAAATGACGATGTTAGTCGCTTGTTATCGTATTGAGGAGGTTTTTAATTTAGTTGGTGGAGAGCAGCTCTGTTTTTCTTTTCGATGCCTTCGTGCACACAAAACTGATATGTAAACTGGTTTCCCTAATCCCTGTAGTAACTCCTTTATGCTTTCAATATACAGAAATGCTATACAACACATATGTGTTTTAGCACAAAAAAAAACACATTGATTTTTTTGTATCTATGAAAAAAGGGCCCCGCCACCTTCGTCCTCCCCGCTCCCGCGCCTATATATCGCGCCATGGAACCCGCTCTGTTCTTCTCAGCGAGCTTTGGCATAGAGAACAGCAGCCATACACCGTCCGAGCTGAGAGCGATCCTCTGATAGTTGTTGACCATCGCGTTGCCATTGATGCCGCCTAACGAGTCGAAGCCCACGCCCAAGATCGCCGCAACTGCCGCCACCGCGCCCAAAGCTCACCGGCACCGTGGCGGCACCCAAGGCCAGCCCATCGTCATCCGCATCACCGTGCCTCTTCTTGCTGCGGGACGGCGAGCTCACCGTTGGTGTCGTTGGCGACGCCGGCAAGGCCGCCGCCCTCCTCACGGGCGTGCCGAGGAACATCATGCTCACCCCGTTCGCCGGGGCCTTCCACCCCACCACCAAGGCGTCGGAAGCGCCGCGGGAGCTGGTAAGGCAGGCCGTCGCGAACGCGATCCGGGGCGTGTTCCTCCTGCTCCTCTGCGATCTGTGATTTGTCTTTCCATAGAAAAATTTGTTTCTTGTGATCTGTGAATCTGTGATCTTGTGATTTGTGATTGTCTGGAGGTAGAATAAGGCTGGAGGCTGGAGGTAGAAGAAAGGTGGAAGCTGTTGGATCTTAATTCTATAGTGCAAAAAAAATCGTGTGTTGAAACTGCATAAAACACATGGTTGTGTAGTAGACAGACTCACTTCAATATAAGCAAGGCCATGCATTTTGTCTATGGTCCCAAAAAATATAAATATTTGCATCCACTACCAACTCTTATAATTTTTACTTGTCATGTATATCTAACACGCCGCTTCTATAACAACTAAACTGAAAAGTCATATAGCAATATAAACGTACGGAGTCTAATATGTGTCACGGTTTAAAGGTCAGCTCGCATGCGTATGTTGCTGTCATGGCATCCATATACTAGGCAGTCAGGACCCGCGAATTGGGGTGACAAGAGGACCATTGTTTTTAGGTGAAGAAAAGGAAGAAAACACGACTGAGATGTTGACTACTCTGTTTAATTTGTAGAGTTTAGACTTTGGAACATATACCTATATGTAAGTCGATGGGAAGATAATGTTTCACCCAATTAGTTCTTGCTAAAATTCAAAGTATACCCTACATCATAAATATTGATTAATTTGGCTCAGGTTGGTATGTATTTTTGGCCAAATTTGTAGAGAAAAACATTAACATATATCAGGTCAAAGATGCAAATTATGAAAATGTGTTTCATAATGTATTTAAGGAAGCTCATTTGATATCGTAAATATTTTTTCCATAAAATTAGTCAAACTTAGAATGATTGACTCATGACAATTGAAAATCCCTTATATCTTATGATAGATGGAGGACTCCATCACTAAAGATCGTGCATGGTTAATAAGCTATAGGTGTCAAAAAGTTTTGTTAACAAATACTAGCTCTATCACACCCTTTTACCTCGACTTTCCTGGCACATGCTAGCTCTATCTGCATGCTCAACTAGATAGAAAGGTTTCCCCCTATATATAAATTCATGAACCAAAGCAATCAGGGTAAATAAGGATCCCGCTGAGGCGTGCGCGTAGGCGAACTCAGCAACTGAGTTAGCCGGTTAATTCTTTCTTTACCTTTAATTAATTTTTAACAATCATGCACAACATGTTTTTCATTAAGAGGAAGAGTTTATAACAAAACTCGGGCAAGCTGCAATTCGCCCGAAACGAAAGAAGAAGAACAGGAAGAGTAAATGACTGCAACGTTAGGTCGTAATTATACGTACCTGCTAGTATAGTTGCCGACCGACATAACAAGCAACCTTCCGGTGTTACTAGAGAGTTATAGCATGCTAAAATCCATAGCTTAGCCTCTTCCATAGTAGCTTGAAACAGAGCCACCAGAGTTCGAATTACCTTTAATTAATTGTTTTTTTAAACGAATCATGCAGGAGAGCTGTGGATTATATTAAAAAGAAGAGGCTCAGACTGAGCAGTACAACATAGCAACTAAGAGCACCCTTCAAGGGTAGATCACCAACAGCAACACAACAACCAGCAACCCAAAACCACCTAAAGCAACTCTGAAGGAATAGAACGCACTGCACCAAACCTTTGGAACACAACCCACAACAACTGCAATAAAAAACTAACGAAGAGGCAATGAAATCCTCGCTAGCAAAAGCACAAAGCCACCTAAGCTCACTAGCAATGCTCAATAACAAGGCTACACAAGCCAAATTAGAGAGCTCAAATTACTTAGCTACACAAACTAAGCAATGTGACTAACAAGGTTACTCAAACCAAATTAGTCACGCAAGGGAGCTACTTCTATGCTACACAAGCAAGAAGGTAACTAGCAAGCTACACAAGCTAACTAATTACAAGAGCAATTACACAAGCACAATGTATATGAGAGTAAATACAAGCTTGTGTAAAGGGGATGCAAACCAACGGGATGAACAAGGTTAACACGGTGATTTTTATCCTGAGGTTTACTTGGTTGCCACCAAGCTAGTCCCCGTTGAGACAAGCTCCAAGGTTGCCGCCGGTCCTCTTGCTAGTGGTGACACGCAAGTCACACTCTCTCACGTGGAGTGCTTACCACAAGCTCTAGCACTTAACTCGGCCGGACCACTTGTCGCTCTTCATGTCTCGCTCTACTAGAGTTGCTCTTCGTAGCTCCCGCAGGGTGAGCACAATCCCCCTCACAAATCACTTCTCCGGAGCACCGCATAATCTTCTTTGCGTGCTTCGACAGAGACCACCACCAAACCATCTAGGAGGTGGTAGCCTCCAAGAGTAACAAGCACCACCGGCTTGCAACTCGATCACCTAGTGCCACTCGATGCAATCTCACAATGCAATCGCACTAGAATCACTCACTCACAATCGGATGCGATCACTAAGTGCACAAGTGAGTTAGAGGCTCTCCTAGCACTCCCCAAGCATGGACACTAAGTCCCAAGGGTGCTAAGCATGTGCCAAGGCCGGCCACACACTCCTTTTATAGACCCAAGGGCTAAAATAGCCGTTACCCCCTTCATCCTAATTTTTGCGCATTGACCGGACTCACCCTAGAGTCTGGTCCAGAGTCCGGTCGCTCCTCGTTCACCACGTGTACTAGCCGTTCGAAGATGACCGTTGCTCGCCAACGGCTAGCTCCCGCACATGCATACTCCTGACCAGACGTGCCTAGGTCCAACGACCGGACACGCCGAGGCCGAGTTCGGTCACCAACGTGCCTCTGCACAACTCACCGGACTCTCATTTCCCCTATGACCGAACTCAACTCTCCTAGAGTCCAGTCACTTCTAGAGAGGTTTCAGAGAGCTCTTTTGATGACCGGACGTGTTAGGTCATCACTGACCGGACTCTCCGTGCGTCTGGTCACTCCTAGACGCGTTAAAAACATTGACCGGACTTGCAGGTACTGACTGGACGCGTCCGGTCACAGAGTCCGGTCACAGACCTTTCAGCGCTAAAACGGCTATAACTCTTAGCTCTGAACTCCGATTTTGATGATCTTGGACATTTTGGAAAGCTTATTCAGAGGGCTACACAACCCACTTGAATATTTGATCCAAAGCACAATAAATCAATGCATAATTCCAAATCAAGAGCCATCCTATAGTTTGGAGTAAACCGAAAAAACTCTCTCTTTTCTAAGTTGATCCAATTCAACTCCAACAACTTCTACTTTGCAAATGTGCCAACACCACCAAGTGTACACCACCAAGTGAAGTGTGTTAGCATTTTTACAAATATTTTTCAAAGGATTAGTCACACAATTCACCACGCCACTCGATCCTAGCAATGTCACAAAGTTAGATCGCTCAAGTGGCACTAGATGACCGATATGCAAACAAGTTTGCCCCTCTTGATAGTACGACCATCTATCCTAAACCCGTTCATCAACTTCTCTACATGCCTATGACCGGTGAAATGAAATGTCCTAGGTTATACCTTTGCCTTGTGCATTCCATTCCATCTCCTCCATTGTTGATGCAACACATGTACCAACCAATCGCCAAATGATATGATCCACTTCATATCATCATGTGACCGTATTGGTTTATCGATCTTGACTTCACTTGCTCTTCACTGTTGCTTCGGTCCATCGGCGCCAAGTCATCACTCAACTTGCCCTTCACACTTGCAACCGGTCCATCAAGCCAAGATTTGTCTTGATCTTCTCCACCTTAGTCACATGATTCAATGTCATGTCTCATATGTAATGAGCTCCTTCATCACATGTGTGATTTGTGAACCTTATAACAAATCCAAGCCATCTTCACCGTCATGGCATGAGTTGCTCATAAAAGTGTACCTGTGTACTAATCATATGTGTATCTCACATTTAAACACATTAGTCCACCTAGGTTGTCACTCAATTATCAAAACCAAACTAGGGACCTTTCACTAGGTCGTTTGATGACTTAAGCTCTCTCTCCTTGATCTCGACAGAAGGTTGGTTGGATCCATCCTCGGTGACAATGTGGGCAATGGGGGTGAGTCATCTTTCTCATAAGCATCTTCCACCGAAACAGTCTCATCACACTACTACATAAACTTTACTAGAGGCGGGCATTTTCAGTTTTCCGCGGCGGGCAAAGCCGTCCGCCGCGGCCTAGAGGCCACGGTAAATCGTGGCTTAACCGCGGCGGGCGACCTTGCCCGCCGTGGTTAATCGACTTACCACGGCGGGCGGTGTAACGTGCCCGCCGTGGTAAATATACTTTTACCACGGCGGGCACGTTAGGATGCCCGCTGCGGTTAATCATTTTAAAAAAACAAAAAAAACTAGGAGCCCGCCGGCGAGCCCGTTCTCAAGCCCACTGGTGAGCCCACCGGTGATGGATCCGGGCTTCCCACGGCCGCCACCACCTCGCCAGTTGCTCACAGGGACCACGCCGATGCCTCCTCATGGATCCCTATGCCTCCTCGCGGATCCCGCCGCGCCGACGCGTCCTCACCCGTCGTGGTGGAGGTCCCAGCATCATGGCCGTGGTGGATCCCGGCGTCGTGGCCATGGTGGAGATCCACCGTCGGATCCGGTCGCTCCACCGCCAGATCCATGGAGGAGGAGGGTGCAGCCACCAGATCCGTGGGGGAGGAGGTCGCTGTCGCCGGATCCGTGGAGGAAGAGGTCACCGTCGTCGGATCTAGAGAGAGGAAGAGGGAGGAGTGAGGGAGATGGAGAGAGGAAGAGGGAGATGGAGAGGAAGAGGGAGATGAACTCACTGGATTTGAAACCCTAGCCCTGCACCATCATTGTTCATGGAGGATCCATGGGGGAGGAGGAGGGCGCAGCCGTCGCCGTCGTCCCGTGCTATGGAGGAGAGCTACGTCGCGCGCCGCTGCCTGCATCGAGGGAGAGTAGAGGGAGAGTAGAGGGAGGCAGAGGGAGAGTGGGGGAGGTGGAGAGCTGAGAGAGAGAGAGAGAGTGGGGGAGGCGGGGAGCTGACAGAGAGAGAGTGGGGGAGGTGGCGACGATGATGCGAGGGCCTCGGTTTATATTGGAGATGGCTATTGGGCCTCCACATTTTAGGTGGCGGGCATTTTAGGACGCCCGCCATGGTAAATCGATTTACCATGGCGGACGTCTTAAGATGTCCACCGTGGAAAATAGGGTATTTACCGTGGCGGGCATCTTAATATGTCCGCCACGGTAAATCGATTTACCGTGGCGGACACCTTACGATGTTCGCCACGGTAAATAGGGTATTTACCGTGGCGGGCATCTTAATATGTCCGCCACAGTAAATCGATTTACCGTGGCGGACATACCGTGGCGGACATCGTAAGGTGTCCGCCACGGTAAATCGATTTACTATGGCGGACATATTAAGATGCCCGCCACGGTAAATCGATTTACCATGGCGGGCAAAAGTGCCCACTGCGGTAAATAAAAAATGCCCGCCGCGGTAAATCATGGGATTTACCGCAGTGGGCAAAAATAGGTGCCCGCCACGGAGTGCAAAAGTGCAACGCTGCGCATATTCGTTTGTGTAGTAGTGTCAATAGAGATATCAAATTGCATTATCATTCGCTCCTTAGGAAGGTCTTGTGGGTCTGCCATGTGCTGCACACAGTTAGAAGGCATCGTGACTGAAGGTGTTGCTCCCAAGAGAGGTGAGAAGTTTTGCCTAGCCGTTTATCATCTGGGGTGTCAATGCCATGTCCACAGCAGATGATGGAACCCCAAGAGTTTGGACATGCAACCTAGGGCCTGCTGAATCCTCTGGAGTCATCTTGATGATGGGAAGCTCATAGTCCTTAGAGGTCGACTGTGCGGTCTATCCCACATCATCTGTGGTAGTGGAAGACAACTTCTCATTGTGCGGCATGGAGTCCTCGGAAGGCGTGTAGTCAGCCGCAAGCGGTGTGAAGAAAGGCGGAGTCAAAGAAAACTTAACCGAGGAACAAGGACCAAAAAGGTTGATGAGGTCAGCAGTAGAAGGATCCTTGCTAGATGGCTACACACGATCTAGGTGGCTTGCCACCCATGCCAACCAGAGCCTGATGGTAGATGCCTCGGCCTTGAGTGGACATGCCATCTCCTCAATTCAAGACATGAGGAAATCTTATAGGTCTGCATGAAGCGACTCCACTAGAGGCCCAAGCATGGAGAGAGGGTTAGGGGTGGGTGAACAATGTGTAGTGCGACAACAACAACCACATGCAGCACATGATGCAACATCCACTCCACCTTGTGGATCAGAGTTAGATGAAGCTAGCAGCGAAGAACTTGACGAAGACATTGCCATAACATCCGCCTAGCTCCGGGCATGCGAAGAAGGAGGGGGAAGTTGGGTAGAAGGGGAGCATGAACGTGGGGCAATAGGGGGAGGCCCAAATTGGCAATGTCGTTCCCTAGGCCCTAAACGATAGCAGCGGATGCATCGAAAGGAATCCAGACAGGAGCTAACTTGATGGTCGTGGGCAAGACAACGATATCATCTACCTCGAACCCATCTTTTGAAGGTGAGCCTCCGCTCCTCCTGTGCCATGGACGACACCGACGATGGATGCACAATACGAAGAGAAGATGTGTCAATGGTAGGATGACCCTTGTTGACGGTCACTAATATCAGTTATAAACCATCAACATAACCTGTATTTATACTTAATTCCATCACCAAACATAGGTATAGGGGTTTAAACTAGTAAATTCCATGAGTTTTGGTGAATCTGTGTTTTCAGCTGGGTTTATCTAGAAAACTCCAAGGAGGACCTATTCATCAAAGTAAATCACGCTTATCCGCAGCGAAACAAACTCTAGAAGACTCTAGAAGACTCAAAAGGGCTCCACGCCAAAGCAGAGGGGCAGAGGTTGCCAAGTGGGGCCAATTGGCCCCACCTACAGGTTGCCTAGCCCCCTATGCCCATATGTCAGGCCCTCCTTCGAATGTCGGTTCTCCATTGCCTCCTAGGTTGCATCTACGCCGTCCTTTAAGTTAGTTTGATCCAAAGGCTCACGTTGGACGCTCTAGGCTATATATACCAGCCCCTATCACCCTCCCTAGGGCCATCCTAAAACCCTAATTCATATAATGAGAATTAAAGCCATCTATCAAGAGAAGATTAGTCCTCCATATGATCTAGTCTTGTAAATAATAGTGAGATAGAGAGTGAGGGAAGAGTTTGAAGGAGATGCCAGCCTATCGGTGCTCTCTCTACGGCTTGTACCTTGATGGATCAAAGTTCTACTTGAGCTTGCATCTGAGATTTCTCTAGTAATCAGCTTCTGATTCAAGTAAGTATTTTGTTTATATTGTTCATCAGGATCACGACTCTCTTTTGAGTGCTTTAATTTATAGACGCTCTAGGTTAAAGTATTAATCGTAAGTGTAAGCATGGTGCTTAGACTTAGGTTAATCGTGGATGCACCCTGCATTCTGGATGGTGGTAGATCGCGTGTGTGACATCAGTTTTATATAGCCTATACTATATAGCTTCGTTGATCCTTTGTAGTCCACCTCCCGTCTGTAGGCGCAAGTAGGACACAGTTACGAAGGAAAGCATCCTTTGCTGGTGCCTTTCCCTAGTAATGTCCATAGTTGAATAGTAGAAGATATAGCTTACCCAAGTCAGAACTAGAGAACCTTAGTTTTTCTCTCTACGCTCCTATTTATCTCAACCTTGTTGCTACCCCTAGTTAAGTTAGATCGTAGTTCGTCTTACATGTTTTCCTATGGATACAATACTTAGAATACTTCCGGGTGAAAGCTACAACGGTATCCGTGTGCTTGTGGATTTATCTGTGTGCGTTAAATATACCAACAAGCTTTCTGGCGCTGTTGCCGGGGAAACGGTTGCTGAATTTACTTTGAGCCTAGCTTGACATTGTATCTTTTATTCTTTCTTTTGTTTTGCTTTTTCTTTTTACTATGGATTCCACTCCTATATATCAATATGCTAAACCTATGAGCGCAAGCCTAAAGCCACCGAAATCTTTAGAGCCTATCCTAGCACCTAGCTATGAGCTATGCCCATGTTTTATAAAATTGATTCGGGAACAATCCTTCTCGGGAGAAGGCAATGAAAACCCATACTCACACCTACAAGAGTTTGAACAGACCTACGCATGCTTGCGTATCGCTAGCATGTCTGATAAGACCTTAAGATGGAAGTTATTTCTAGTCTTTTTGATGGAAAGAGCTAAACATTGGTACAGTCAAACCACAGGAAGTATGCAAGGAGATTGAGAAATGTTATACTCAAAATTTTGCTTATGTTTCTTTCCCATCTCTAAAGTAGTTAGCCTTCAAAAAGAGGTTCTAAATTTTAGACAACTAGAAGAAGAATCTCATGGCACATCATGAGATCGTATTAATGACCTCATTACCACTAGCCCCGACCTTGCTATTTCAGACTCGATGCTCCTTCAACATTTTTATATGGGTCTTAGCAAGGATTCTACGCAAACCCTTGATCAACCTACTAGAGGAGCTTTCCTTCATTTGTCTGTTAGTGAAGCAAGATCTATGCTTGATAGAATTAGTGGAAACACTCCCTGCACTAGCATTCATAATGAACTCCCAGAGGAAGAGAAGGAACCATCTCCCGAACAAGAAGATAGAGTTTTGATAGCCAAATCACAACCACTCCAATCCCAAGATTTAGCTGTCAATCCAGAACCATCAATACCCCAAAATCCTCTAAGGGAAGAAGAAATTCAACCTTTTGAAATTTCTTGTGAGGATGATCTTTTTATGCTGATTTTGAGAAAAGCTTAAACTTCTAGTTCCACAAGAGACCTTTGAGCAAATATAATTCAAATCCTCTCAAGTAGGGATCTCTTAGAAAGCGTCCTTATTCCCATATAGGACATTGGGATGAACACAAGGGTGGCATGTCTAGTGAAACCATAGAAGGAGAGCCAAGCTATCTAGAAGCCATTCATATTCTCTCCCCCTTCTATGCCCACATTAGATGTCTTATCTGAACACATCTCTAAACCCATCATTGACCCCGATGATCCCTCTTACGCTCTTTCTTCTAAGACTCATGATGGTCCTAGAAATCCACTAAGACACCTAAAGCATAGGAGTCATGAAGGCCACAAGAAAGACCAAGAAGAGCAACAACAATGGCTGGAGGATATTAAGAACTTATGTGTCGTTGCCATTGAATGGATAGACGAGGCTTTAGATAAGATCAACCCGTGAGTCACCAATCCAAGAGAAACCTTGGACAACAAAATGACCAATGAATGTTATAGGCATGGAATGATGCAGACAATGTTTCCGCCTATAGACATTCATGAAGAAACAACCTTGGAGCAGGAAGATGATGTCGATGAGCATGGAAGTTATTTCGTGAGCACCTCATCAAATCCATGCTTACATGAGAAATCTCCTGAATTAATTGGTCTCTCCAACATTGCCACACACGAGATCTTCAACCCCCACATGCTTTCTGTTCATAAAATTATTGAAAGGATGGTTGTAGATGCATATGTTTATCACAAATATTACAAATCTCGTTGGTATGAATCTTGAGATAGGCACGCAAAGGTTGGTGTTGGAGGGGAAACTACTTCTCCAATTTAAAATACAATTCGAAGGTTTCCTATGGATGAGCTTCTATCCTAAAACAAGCACTTTCGGGGGGACAACATGAGCTTTCACCTTTTGCTGTGATGCCCTTGTGAAATGAGAATAGAAATATAATTATGAAAATATTCCTTTGAATATTTTTGGTCACTAACCATTCCAGGTTTGAAGCAAAAAGAATGAAGGATGATGACCCAAGGTGTTGGGTTTATAAACCCAGGGTCCCTCGCAGACCGGCTTCCCCCGCAAAGGCTCGACCCATGCAGACAGCGCGTAACTCATGGGTCGGCCTAAGAGTCTAAAACAACAGGTTAGAAGAGCGGTCCAGTCATCAACCGAAAGGTCTGGCCGAGGAGGAACAACGCCCGCTTGTCGACTCTAGCCCACCTCTCCGACCGGAGCGCTCACTTCGGTCTCCAGCCGCCTCCGGACGGTTTCTCCAACTGAAAGGTCTAGCAAAAGCACTACCACCAACTCTGACCCCGTGTCTCTGACCGGGGTATGTAAAGACCCTGCTCACTGCTCTTCTCCAACTGGCGCAACCAGAGCCGACTGGGACCAACCGACTGGGGTCGCCCGCCTAGAAAGGACTAGGGAACGAATGGAGAAAGCAAGGCAATGCACTCAAGTCAAACCACGATACCAGTGACCATACCCTGTCACCTGCAGGAACAGTACTCTACAATCGCCCTGACACAAACAATGTTGTAGGCACCGACATTTTCCTCTATAGTATTGTGGGCGCCGTTAACTCTCATACGGTAAGGCCCCCCACATGCCTCTGGGCATTGATAGTGTTGTGGGCGTCGGGATTTACCGTACCGGGTGAACCTGGTGAAACTCCTCACATGCCTCTGGGCATCAACAGTATATGCAGGTACCGACATCTGCCATACCCAAAGAAGACAACACCACCTCCCACGTGCGTCTGACACTCAACAGTAGCATTAACAGTGTTGTGGGCGCCTACCATTATCTCGTACCTGTCGGCGTGGGTAATAAGGCTCAGTAGCATACTGTCGGGGACCTAATACCGAGGTACCCAAGGAGGTGGAACTAATAACCATCGAATGTTAAAAACTCCCGAACGGACAAGAGCACTACTGCGCTTCTTGCCCGAACGACGGGAGTTTTGTTCCACCTCGCCCAACGCCCGAGGGCCAGCTCCACCTCACTCGACGGCTGGAGGACGACTCCGCCTCGCCTGAGGGCTGAGGGCTAAACTCCGCCTTGCCTGACCCCTGTGGGATAAACTCCACGTCGCCCGACCCCCGTGGGATAGACTCCGCCTCGCCCGACCCCCATGGGATACACTCCGCCTCGCCCGACCCCCGAGGGCTGGGCTCGGCCTCGCCCGATGGATAAAAGCTAGGCTCCACCTCATCTGACGTCTGAGGACGGATCTTGCCTCGCCCGATATCCAAAGGCTGGATCTGCCTCACTTGACAACCGCACCCTGCATCCTCATGATGATAGGCACAGGGTAAGATAAGACGTTCGGGTCAACCGTGGCATCAGGAGCCATGCCCTACGCCCCTGCAGGGAAGTATCGTTAGGATGTGATAGGATGAGCACTTAGACCCTTCTAGGCATGGCAGAGCCAGAACAGTGTTGCATGCGCATGCTTTTCGCCCTACAGGATTGTAGGCGCCACCTTTAGCCTCTAGGCGAAGAACCCGACATGGACATACGATGACCACTACGTTCCAAGGAGGGACTCCCATCCTCTATAGTAGCAAACGAGCAGTCACCGCGCCATCCACTCCCCATGGGGTCGGAGATCGACAACCTAGTCCGACACGCCGCTCGCAGGGGTAGGACGAGACGTGCCCACTTGCTAAAAAGAGGCCGGGGCATGACCTACGAAGATCAACGAACACGCCACTTCTGACACTGTCTGCCATGTTATACAGGGTAGGCGTAGGAAAAAGGAAGACTCGGATCCTTCGAAGGACCTTCTATACTCTTAGTGTTTTTCCTCTTTCTTCTATCTGTAACCCCTGCTCCCCCCTTGGCCTATAAAAGGGAGGGCAGGGCTCCCCACTAGAGGGATCGACTTTTGACAGACAACTCACACACGGATGAACTCATAAGAGCTCGGTTCGACACATCACACGCACAGCTAGGCTGCTGTCAGGCTCTTGGCATCCTTTCAACCCTTCCATCAGAGACTTGGGAGCAGTCCCTCTCTCGACCGTTTGTACCCCCTACTACGAACCTCTTTCGATGCTAATAACACGAGCAGCAACAAACTGGACATAGGGACATTCAGCCCAAACCAGTATAAACCTTGTGTCCTTTAGCGCACCATCCGGGCCTAACGCGCATCAATTATAAATTTACTAGCCGGTGCTTGATCGAAACACCGACAGTTGGCGTGCCAGGTAGGGGCGTTTGCGCGTTCCAAACCAAGCCACGGATGGCTAACCACAATGTCAGCTGGGTCCTAGGTGCACACGTGTGCTTCGGGAGCCTAGATTTCATCATCACGGTGGGAGGAGAGTTGGTACGGGCGCACACCGCCATCCAATCTCTTCCCTCCATCGTCCTCGACCATGAGGGGCTTGGGCGCCAGCTCAGCGTCTCCCTTGGACCCCAGCAGTCCAGGGAGAACTAGCATCGCCTCGCCCTTTCCAACAACAGCGACGTGGCATGACCTTCCAAGGAGGGGCACCTCTTTCCGGAGTGCCACGTGCGGAGCACCCCGACAGTGTTTCCGTTTGGTCTCCACAACGCTGTGGCAACCGCTGGCCACTTCATGGCACTACGTATGGTTCAACTGCCCATGGACAGCGAGTTCGTGGGGGCAATTGTACACGACATGGAGTCTCTCTACGAGCTCCTCACTGAGGAGCTAGAATCGTCCTCTAGCTTTGACTCCAGCAGGGGGAGCCATCACCCTTCCCGGGGGTGCTTCATGGTGGAAACCCCTGAGGGGCGCATCAAAAGCATCTTCGAGGAGGAGACTACCCCGACAGGCAACCCCGACGACAAGACCAGAGGGGAGGTAGCGGCCCCATCTCGTGTGAGGATGGAGCAGCTGAGAGCCTGGAAGCTAGAGATCAATGAGGCCAGACAAGGGCTCGTGCAGGAGTACGCGGAGATCAACCGCGAGATCGAACGCCACGAAAGCGGTGGGCGCGCATGCGCCACGGCCCATGACGTACATCAAAGGATCCTCACCGACGACGGAACAATCTCCCACTTCGCTCGGGCAAGCTAGAACATCGCTGCCGCAATGGCTTTGCTTCACGGTCTTCCAGAGGCCACGATGTCCGAGGATCGCCGGGTCCGCCAAGAAATTCGCATGCTGCTTGAGCATGCGGCGGTGCAGCAGGCGGAAAGCTCGTTGTCTCGGCGATGCGAGCTCGACACCAGCCAGTGCACGCCATCGATGCGCCCTGCCAAGGACGTGTCAGTTCACCAGACACCTCTAGGCGGTAGGCGGGACACTGATGTCCCAGTGCATGAACGCCTCGGCCACAACCGCGACGCACGCAGCACCATCGACGCTCGCAGACGTGCCTATAATGACTCAAGAGAAGGAGCCAAACACGGTTACCATCCTCGGTGCAGCGGACGCTACGACAGCGGCGAGGACCGGAGCCCAAGCCCCGGCCTGCTAGACCCTCAGGCCTTTGGCCGGCACATCCTCAACACCGCTTTCCCGCCAAGGTACCGACCGCCTACCAACATCCCTAAATATTCTGGGGAAACAAACCCTGGGCTTTGGCTCGAAGACTATTGGCTTCCCTGTCAAGCTAGTGGCGCGAATGATGATGATTTCATTATTCGCAATCTCCCACTATTCTTGGCCGACTCAGCACGAGCATGGTTGGAGCACCTACCATCCAACGCCATTCAGAGTTGGGCGGATCTGAGGGAAATCTTTGTGGGTAACTTCTAGGGCACATACAAATGCCCTAGGAACCTATGGGGCCTCAAGAACTGCCGCTAGAAGGCTGATGAAACCCTCTGCGGGTATATCCGGCGCTTCTCTCGGTAGTGCAACGAGCTCCCCAACGTCGCCAACACCGACGTAATAGGAGCCTTCCTGTCCGAAACCACCTGCGAGTCCTTGGTCCATAAGCTGGGATGCAAGGGTCCATGGACCACCAAGGAACTCCTAGACATCTCCACCAGCCATGCCTCAGGAGAGGAAGCCATCGGAGCAATCTTCGACCGTTCTGACAGCAAGGCAAGGCGGGACGAGGGCGTCGGCGAGGGCGCCTCCAACCGCCCCGCCAAAAGAAAGAATAAGAAGCAACAGCGCGATGACTCGCTCGTAGCCACTGCTGACCGCAAGGGTGGCCGAAAGCCCATGGAGGGCACTCCGAACCACTTCGAAAAAATGCTCGAAGGGTTGTGCCCGAACCACGCCTTTCCTATAAAACATCTGCTCAAAGACTGCGGTCTCATGTGGAAGTTCTTGCTCGGAAGCACCAACAAGGGGGAGCAGGGGAAGGAACCTGCCCCCACCACAGACGACGACGAGGAGAAGGACAACGCCTTCCCGACACCGAACGGCGCCCTTATGATCTTCGGAGGGTCAACAGCCTATGACTCCAAACGACGCTAGAAGGTCGCGCGCCGTGAGGTCTACACGGCCGGACCGGCCATGCCTACCTTCCTCCGATGGTCAGAATCTACCATAACCTTCGACCGGACCGACCATCCGGATACTGTCCCACACCCAGGAAGGTACCCGCTTGTTGTCGACCCGATCATTGGCCCAAAGCTACTGACAAAAGTACTGATGGATGGAGGTAGTGGCCTCAACATCATGTACGCCAAGACGCTCGACGAGATGGGCGTCGACCGACCGAACCTCCATCCCATCCGAGCGCCTTTCTATGGCATCGTGCCTGGTAAGCAGGTCGTGCCACTAGGGCAAATCGATCTACCCATCACTTTCGGGGATCAGTCCAATTATAGGACTGAGACCCTCACCTTTGACGTGGTAGCGTTCCCCGAAACCTTCCACGCCATCCTAGGACAACCGTGCACGCGAAGTTCATGGCCATCCCCAACTACCATACCTCAAGCTAAAGATGCCGGGTCCCCACAGGGTCATCACCGTCGGCACCTCCTTCCAGCGCGCTTACGAGTGCGAAGTCGAATGCTGCGGCCACGTCGCCGCGGTCGTCGCCTCTAGGGAACTCACCGCCCTTAGGGAGGAGGTTGCCAAAAAAACGCCCGACGTGAAGAAATCAACTAGGTCATTCGAATCGGCCGAGGGCTCCAAGGAGGTCCTCGTAGACCCCAGCAGCTCTGAGGGTAAAACGGTACGCATTGGTACCACGCTATCCTCCAAATAGGAAAGCGCGCTCGTCGACTTCCTCCGCGACAACAAGGACATCTTTGTGTGGAAACCCTCGGATATGTCGGGCATCCCGAGGGAGGTCGTTGAGCATACTTTAAAAATCCACCCAGGCTCCAAGCCGATGAAACAACACCTGCGCCGCTTCGACGAGGAAAAGCGCAGGGCCATCGGTGAGGAAATAGCAAAACTGCTAGCCGTCGGATTCATCAGAGAAGTACACCACCCAGTGTGGCTAGCAAATCCCGTTCTTGTATGAAAGAAAAGCGGAAAATGGAGGATGTGTGTCGACTACACAGGTCTCAACAAGGCGTGCCCAAAGGACCCATTTCCTTTGCCACGCATAGACCAAATAGTCGATTCTACCTCAGGGTGCGAAACCCTCTGCTTCCTTGACGCCTACTCCAGCTACCACCAAATCACGATGAGAGAGTCCGACCAGTTCGCAACGTCTTTTATCACCCCCTTTGGATCATTCTGCTACATCTCAATGCCGTTCGGTCTGAAGAACGTCGGGGCAACTTACCAGCGCTGTATGCTCAACTGCTTCGGAGACCTCATCAGGCGGACCATTGAGGCCTACATCGATGACATCATAGTTAAGTCCAAACGGGCTGACCACCTTGTCGCCGATCTTGAAAAAACCTTCGCTAAACTCCAAGCAAACGGCATCAAACTCAATCCCGAGAAATGTATTTTTGGGGTCCCGAGGGGCATGCTGCTCGGCTTCATTGTCTCTGAGCGCAGCATCGAAGCCAACCCAGAGAAAATCTCTACCATCACAAAGATGGGCCCAATCCAGAACATAAAAGGGGTTCAGCGGATCACAGGATGCCTCGCCGCCCTTAGCTAGTTCATCTCACGCCTCGACGAATGAGGACTCCCCCTTTATCAACTCTTGAAGAAATCCGACTGCTTCGAGTGGACAGCCGAGACCCAGGAGGCGCTCGACATGGTCAAACTACTTCTAACAAAACCCTCGGTCCTGGTCCCTCCAAGCGACAGAGAATCCCTCCTACTATACATAGCGGCCACCACGCAAGTGGTCAGCGCCGCCCTGGTAGTAGAACGGGAAGAAGAGGGGCATGCTTTCAAAGTACAACGCCCTGTGTACTTCATCAGCGAGGTACTATCCGACTCCAAAACCTGCTACTCCTAGATCCAGAAACTCCTGTGCGCCGTCCTCATCACCAAAAGGAAGCCACGTCATTACTTCGAGTCACACACCATGACAGTCGTGACGTCGTTCCCCCTCGGCGAGGTCATCCATAGCCAGGACGCCACAGGAAGAACCACAAAATGGGCACTCGAGCTGATAGATCAAGGCATCGCCTATACACCCTAAACGGTGATCAAATCCCAGGTGTTGGCTGACTTCATCGCAGAATGGACCGAGGTCCAGATGCCACCAGCGGTCGTCGATCAAGAGTAATGGATGATGTACTTCGACGGGTCACTGATGAAAAAGGGCGCCGGCGTGGGGCTGGTCTTCGTATCACCCCTCAGGGTCCGCATGAGGTACATGGTTCGGCTCCATTTCCCCTCATCAAATAATGTCACCGAATACGAAGCGCTCATCAACGGCCTATGAATCGCCATCGAGTTGGGCATCCAACGTCTCGACATCAAGGGCGACTCCCAGCTGGTCATCAACCAAGTGATGAAGGAGTCAAGCTGCCACAACACCAAGATGGCGGCATACTGCCAAGAAGTCCGACGGCTGGAAGACAGATTCAACGTCCTCGAGCTCAACCACATCCCAAGGCGTCTCAACAAAGCGGCCAACGCACTCGCAAAAGCAGCGTCTGGCCGAGAGCCAGTACCAACTGGTGTCTTTGCTAGTGATCAACACAAGCCCTCGGTGCGCTACGAGGGGTCAGAACGGGCCAACGACGGCCCAACTGATCTGGCCCTAGGGGCCGACCCGCCGACTGTTCCATCCGACCCTGAGGTCATGGAGCTTGAAGAGGATCCAGCAACAGAGCCCGACCCTCCGAACTACTGGAGAGCGCTCTACCTCGACTACCTCCTCCACGACGCGCTACCAACGGACAAGACGGAAGCTCGACGGCTCACACGCCGCGCCAAGTCCTTCGTTCTTGTAGAAGGCGAACTCTACAAAAGGGGCCACACCGGGATCCTGTAGCTCTGTATCCCTAGCGAACAGGGAAAACTTCTGCGAAACGACATCCACGGTGGGGTCTACGGCCACCATGCCACGTCGAGGACCTTGGTAGGAAACGCATTCCGACAAGGCTTCTACTGGGCCACTGCAGTAGCCAACACCGAGCAAATCCTACGCACCTGCGAAGGGTGTCAGTACTATGCTCGGCAAACTCACCTCCCGGCCTAGGCACTCCAGATGATTCCCATCATGTGGCCCTTCACGATCTGGGGACTCGACCTGGTTGGGCCATTCAAAAAGGCGCCCGGAGGCTTCACCCACCTACTTGTCACCATAGACAAGTTTACCAAATGGATCGAGGCTCGGCCGATCTCCACAATCAAATCCGAGTAGGATGTGCTGTTCTTCCTCGACATCATCCATCGCTTTGGAGTACCAAACTCCATCATCATGGACAACGGCACGCAGTTCATCGGAAGGAAGTTCATTTGATTCTACGATGAACAACACATCCGGATCGATTGGACGGCCGTCGCGCACCACCGGGACAAACGGGCAGGTCGAGCGCGCAAACGGCATGCTCCTACAGGGCCTCAAGCCTAGAATCTTCAACCGGTTGAACAAGTTCGGCGCACGCTGGGTCACCGAGCTCCCCACAGTACTCTGGAGCCTGAGAACAACTCCCAGCCGGGCCACCGGCTACATGCCTTTCTTCATGATCTACGGGGCCGAGGCCATCCTCCCGACGGACCTCGACTACGGAGCGCCAAGAATCAGAGCGTACAATGAACAGGGAGCCAAGGCATCCCACCAAGACACCATGGATCAACTAGACAAAGCCCGTGACATCGCCCTCCTCCGTTCGGCCAAGTACTAGCAAGCGCTACGGCGGTACCACAACCGACGGGTGTGGGACCGAGCCTTCAACATCGGGGACCTTGTTCTCTGCCTCGTACAAAGCAACAAGGACCGCCACAAGCTCTCCCCACCATGGGAAGGGCCGTACGTCGTCGCGGAAGTACTCCGTCCAGGTGCCTACAAGTTGAAGACCATCGATGGCAAGGTCTTCACCAATGCCTAGAACATCGAACAGCTACGTCGCTTTTTCCCTTAAATAAACGCATAATCTTCCTTACCAGTTTTTGTCTTTACAAATCCCCGATCTTTAGTGATGTCCGACCCCTGCAAATTGCAAGGGGTCAGACCTCACTCGGGGGCTGATACAAATGATACCAGTACATTTATCTTGCAAACACTTCCTATGTTATCTTTGCAAACATCTTCTAAGTTTTCCGTTCTTCTCATAACAAGTCCTAAGGACTAAGATTTCGGGAACAAATTCTGAGTACAACTGGTAGGACTGCGAGAGACCCACGCCCCAGCGGCTACAACCTCTTTGCTCACCAGCGTGATCAGAATTAATTCGCCCGCACTCCTAGTTTCTTACAACTTGGGCCATGGGAAGGGTCGGAAGGCACCGAAACCTCTTCTACAAGAGAAGGAAGCCAAAAAGCTGTTTGCCGTAACAAAAGGTGAAAATTTGTTAATTTTTTTCACAAATTCACCGCTTACAAAGTGATTTCATCATAAAAAGGACTGTTTACTCAGCCCCCCCCACAAAACTTATTCAATCACAGTCTCTGCCTAGCTTTACTACAAGTACTACTGTGCCCGCCGCACCACGCTCTCCATCGGCAAACGTCCTGGCACGTACACGGGCCAGTTCGTCTACTGCGACCGCCGCGCCACGCTCTCCATCGGCGACGTCCCGCCGCTCCGCAGGATCCTCGAAGGCGCCGTCATCTGCAACATCAAGCACCATGCGCGGCGATTGTGGTGCCCCTCCGCCGGGGCATCCGGGGACTACGCCATCGTCATTGGCCACAACCCGGACAACGGCACCTCCGCCGGGGCATCCGGGGACTACGCCATCATCATCGGCCACAACCCGGACAACGGCGCCTCCGCCGGGGCATCCGAGGACTACGCCATCGTTATCAACCGCCTTCAGATCCGGAGCTCTCCGAGGCTTAGCCCATCTGCATTGGGGCCGGCCGATGAAGAGGCAAAGCTGTCGCCGCTGGAGGTGGATCTGACCACAGGTGCTTGTGGACGCCGTAGGAAATCGCCAGATCCTTGTCGGGGGTCGCATCGGGCAGCGGCAGGGGCGCACCCGGCAGGCGTCGTGGCAGGTGGCTGCGGGGGCGCACCCGAAGGGGGCGAGGCGGCCGGCGGCATAGAAATAGTCACCCAGGCCTAGGAGCAGCGTCAACGACCCTGGTTCTCACATCGCGGCCAATGGAAGCTACAACAACAAGTTTCCGATCTCCCCGTGCGCGCGGCGAGTGGGGACACAGATGGGATGGATGGGGAGAGGGTGGGGAGGACAGCTCGAATCCAAGAGCTGCAGGGCGGAGGAAGCTGGACTCGCGAGATCCACTCCACGGCGGCGGCGGCTGCTCAGTCGCGGGGTGTGTTACTTCTAATTACTCAGCTCATTAATTAATTGTTTTATGTCCACTAAATTTGAAAAGCATGTACTTATTTAACCCTCTTAATAACTTCTCAGGGCGAGACATTCTTTGTTTTGGTCACCTATCTTAGCCTAGCTACTTCGTGTGCACAAGCACAAAGTTAAATTTGCATTTGTAATTAGAGGCATTAGACTGTCTCCAATAGATAACTCATATGGGCACCCAAACCCAAAATAGATAGCAGGAGACCTAAAATTAGCCTCCAACAGAGTACCTATACGGGAGACTTATTTTGGGTTGCCTGAGAGGCATAACCCAAATATGAGTATCCTCTCTCCTGGAAACTCATTTGCAGAAAGAATTCTCTTTTGGGTTCTGTTGTTGGAGAAGACGTCGAATGAGTATCGAACCTTTTGGCTGTAGCGCTACCCAAACGTTAAATGATTTTTGTATTTTGGGTGTTGTTGTTGAAGATAGTCTGAGTTGGCACCGAGTTTCCAGGTAGACTACATATGCACTTGCTCTAGCTGAGGTGGAGATAAAATTGGACCAGTGGTTCTCGGTTTGGCACGGAGCCAGAACTGGGTGCATCAGTTACAGTGTTATTAACATCAGGTAGTCTTAGCTCCATTAAATTGTGTAGCATTATTACCTATTAACCGAATAAGCTAGCCCCTATTCGTGCATGTTTTTTTTTTGACAACACCCTATCCGTGCATGCTGGGTACGAGATAAATTTTATATATTATGTTGGAGTGAGCTAGCTAGCTCGTGGTCAAGTAGTACGTTTAAATTGATTGGCTTGGGTAAAACTCTTAGCCCCGTTTGAATCTTTGAAATTGAATTCATTTTAATAATCACAATTTAGACACATATTAATTAAGTTAATACTGTTATATATGGATTATATTAATTATAGTTGGCTATACAGGAGAGATGCTTATATGTTGTATTTCTACAGTAGGAAAGAAAGTTGGAGAGCGTGTTATAAGTTGCAAAGTATAAACATAGTATGGTGATCTATAGAATAATTTTTCATCTCCCACCCTATGAATTTAAGATAAATTTATATGCGAACTTTGTAAAGTGGTGGAATGTCAAATTTGAAGCCAAATAACCTAGTCTAATGAGTAGATTTGAATTCCTCCAAATGAAAGAATCCAAACGGTCGCTTATGGTAATCCGACCAATAATAAAAAAAATAAAGACTGACCCCCTACCACAGTACTGTACGTAGTCCTAAGAAGAATTGAAAAGTCGCACTTGGGTGGTTGCAATTGCAGATAAGGAAGGATAGGATGGGACTATGTTGGTGTAAGTCAGCGGACCAAAGCCTAATAGTGTGTCAGTACAAGAAACAGGGAATAGTGAAATGCCCAATGGCACAACATGCATATGTTGGCGGACTTGGTATTTGTCTACGTTGTGCCTGTGTTAAGAAGATTTTTTTTTTCCTCCGAGCAATTCGAGGGGGTACATATTCCCAGCCTTTTCTTTTGTGGTTACCCAAAACTTGTCCAGGAACAGAGCGGCGGCTAACAAAGGCGCCGGCCACTGAAAGAGACGATGCTTGTCAATGAGGCAGTCAGTAGAGAAACCATCGAGATTAAACAAAGTAATTACATTCAGGAGTGCCACGAGAAGCGAGGAGTTTAGAGGCCCAAATGTTCGTTTTAAATTCTTGAAATTTGAAATAAATTTTCAAAGTAAAAATTCTCAGCTATACTCCCTTTTGATATAACACTCTTGAAAACTGGGTAACAAATTAAAGCACCCTCGCTGATAATGAGGACCTAGGTGGTATACCTTAAACAAGTTTAAACTACATTTGCACTTGAATGGCTAAAGTAACAAAGTATGTAAATGGAGAAGATTAAGACCCCTGTTTGGTAGGGTTTTTCTTCGCAAACAACTTCATTTAAGGAGCCAGAGAAGTCGAAGAAGTCATGTTCTTGATCTGCATTCAGGGAACCAACGAAAGATCTACATTCATTTGGAAAAACTCCGCGCCACTGAGGGTCCAAATGTTTATGTGGCTGCTGACTCAAGGCCGGATACAATGCCGAACCAATCTGCAGCGAAAGAACATCGTGCCAGCAGCGCTGTGTGAAGTGTGTGAGCAAGTCCCTCTACCCAGGCGCGAGCGCTTGCCGGTGCGTGCCTCCCACCGTCGCGGCTGAGTCCGGGAATGGCTCCACAAGGTGTGGCAGCGGCCGGCACCCCCCCTTCCCCTGTCCAGGCATGGACGTGTGCCAGTGCGCGCCTCCCACCAATGTGGGCGAGTCCGGGAACAGCTCCGCGCGGTGTGGTGGCGGCCAGCACCCTCCCATCTCCATCCAGGCATGGCCGCTTGTCGGTGCGTGCCTCCCACCGTCGCGGGTGAGTCCGTGAACGGCTCCACGCGATGTGGTGGCGGCCGCCCCGCCCCCTCTGTCCAGGCATGGACGCTTGCCGGTGTGCGCCTCCCACCATTGCGGGGGAGTCCGGGAACGGCTCCGTGCGGTGTGGCAGCGGTGCCCCCCTCACGGTGAGGCTCAGGTGAAAACCTTGCCAAGCTACTGCTTGACCGACGATGATTGCGTTTTGTCGTCATTCCACCTCCGTGGAGGCATCGTCGAAGATTTCATCTGCCTTATTGTGGTAGTCTTTGCATTTTGCTAGTATATTTGTGGTTTCTGCCACTCTTCGCTTTGGGTGCCAGGGCGTCTTGTTGTTGTTGTTTTTCCTCCTCAACATTGTAAAACATAAAACGAGCCGATTTGGGGCTATATCATCAATATACATTAAGGTGGAGAGTAATCCCCCGATGACATTAAAAAAACAGTTGTTGCTTGCCTGTAGGAGCGAAGCGGAGTAATGGAGAGCCAAACTGCCGAGAAGAAGTGTAGCGGATCATTGGTGCACGATCTTCCATGACATGCTAGGCCGCTAAGCTGGCCCACTGGCCCCGTTCGCTGGTCTGAAACTTGGCTGAAACTGGCTGAAAACACTGTTCTGGCTGAATTGTTGTGAGAGAAAAACACTGTTCCGGCTGAAAAAAGAAGTCGAACAAGCTGAATATGGGGTAAACCGAACAGGGCCAAGTGTAAACATTACCGTGGGCCGCGAGGGCCAAATAAAATTCTAGGTGGGGAAAACTCCCTCTCCCCGTGAGAGTAAAAAAAAGTCATGTTCTAGATGGCTTCATCACTCATCATGTATAAAAAGAACGATTTCTTCTCTATGTAACTTCACTTACAGAGTCGTTTCATGAAAATGGAGTTTGTCAAGAAACCAGAACTAAACTAAAGCGTTGGAGAAGTCTGCGAGGGCCTAAAATTAAAATACAGACGCCGGCGTGTGGTCGAGAAGCTGCAGCACAACGGGAGGAGGCCGGGTCCGGGTGCATGCATGAGCCCCAGTGCCCAAGCCAACCTCGATATATATGATGTCTGCCACTGCCCACTGCCTGGATAATAATTAACAAATTCACTGCATGTGCTCCATTATATTGTGCAGTGTGTATATCCACACGTCTAGTCTAGTATACGAAACTGCTTGCCACTTGTTGCGTACGTTATTGTTGGTAAGGTTTTCATTTTCCTATGCATGGCGCACGTAGGCACTTGATGTTGTCTCTGGCCAATGCAATTCATTGACCCTCCCTCGCTCTCATCAGCTAGCGTTTCAACTTCTTAGTTTCAAAAAAAAAGAACGTGCCATTGCGGGCGTTGTTGCTCGAGTCGCTTTTCACATTTAATTTCTATATGAATAGTTATATATGCGAGTTGATCAAAATGAAATGATGCCGGTTAGTGATAAGCTTACCTTTACTAGCTTAAAAAACTGACGCCATTTGGGCTGCTAATTGCTGCTGGTTACACGTTCTGGTCCCGCCAACTCATTTCTTTACTCTCGATCTGTTTGTGGATATGGATCATCGGAGTTCTTTTCGTACTTAACGCATGTTTCTGAGTGCAATAACAGGCTAGCTAGCTAGCACGGGTACAGCCGTACAGCGTTTGTAATGTTCCGTTTTAGGGGCCAAATTAATTAGCTGATTAAAGCCGCCACACACCTCTCTACTCTATCTAGTAATAATAAACAAACAAAGAAAAGAAAAACACTCGAACGAGGGACAAGCTTATAATAACGTGATGCATATCTGGTCTGGCTGATGGGCATGCATTTCTCACATGATGATTCATCAAACTACTAGCGTTAATAAAACACATATGCATATTGGAGTACATACTACAACCTGCCGCGTGCTAACAATGCACGTACTGGCAGGGCATTATTACACTACCGATCTCGTCCATCCATCGATCGATTCAAGCTAGCTACCTACCTCATACCTCACTGATGGCTCACTCAAAGCAAACTTAGCATGAAATAAGAACGTAGTACGTACACCTACTAAGGTGTATAGGTGCGATCCACAATCAATTAACGCGTTACACTTACACGTACATAGTACTGTAGCGTGCATGCGAGATCATGCATGATGTCTTATCATCAAGCGGCGGAGGCTGCAAAGCCCTCGTCGCAGGCGACGGCGGTGGCATCATCGCCGATGAGGGCGCTGACGTCGTCGAGGCTGACGCGGCCGTTGGGCCTGAAGCAGTTGCGGCGTATCTCGCCGGCGGCGGCGGCCTTGATGCTGCCCAGTTTGACCATGGACTTGGCGAATTGGTCGAAGAAGGCGCCCTGGTTGCTGGCGAAGGCGGCGACGAAGCTGGCCGTGCGCTGGTCGCCGGCGAGGCCCTGATCGGAGAGCAGCACCCCCTGGGCGCTCCTCAGCGCGACGAAGTACCTGTTGTCGAAGGCGTCGGGCGTGATCACGTCCAGGCTCTGCTTCCCGGTGCGGCCGGCGGAGCAGTTGGCGGCGAGCCTCCGGGAGAAGTCGTCGTTCCCCCTGATGAAGCTGCAGCTAGCCTTCCCGACGGTGTGGCCGCCGGAGAGCGCGACGAGGTCGGCGGGGTCGGCGAGGCCCCTGCGGCTGAAGGTGCCGAGGAGCGTGTTCACGTCGGAGAAGGGCGACGGGAGGGTGTTTACCTCCGCGTTCGTGGCCGGCCTGAGACTGTCGGTGCGGCCCTGGGGCATCGCGATGGACGGACCTCCGGCCAGGCTGACGGCGTCGCGGGTGGCCAGCGCGATGATGTCGGCGCAGGAGACGGTGGCGCCGCACACGGCGTGCACCTTGGCGCGGATGCTCTCGATGAGCTGCAGCGCCCGCGGCTGCAGAGAAGCGTTGGGCCCAAAGGCCTTCTCGCCGTCCAGAAGGATGGACGCGTCGCACCCCTAGTTTTATTTGTATTCGTTACATACATGCGAGAAAGTACAGAAGCGTTTTTCCTTTGTAAGTTTGTAACGGAGGCTATATATATGAAGAGGAGGAGTATGAATATGAACCTGGGGGAGGCAGTCATGCATGGAAGAAGATGCGGAGGAGGCCGGCCGTGACTTGGACGTCCTGGCCTCGCCCGGCCTGCACGGCGGCGCGCACGATGCCCTCCAGCTGCGGGCACGACGCCGCGTGGAAGTCCAGCGACAAACCACCGTCAGTGTCAGTCACCAGCTGAAGATGAGGCGGCACTGCGCCGACGGCGGCGGCCAGCAGCAGGCCAATGGCCAGCACGGAACTACACACCCTTCTCGCCGCCATCTCGTCTTCTACCACTGTACTAGGCTAGGCTGCTACTCCAAGAGTGTGCCTTCCTCGCGTCGAGCAGCTCCTTTTTTATAGCCAGCTCATGCCGACCACCAGACCACTGCTAGATTTTTTTTTTTTTTTTGCCTCCTACGTACTAGCTAGTTCCACCGTTTCAAAATATAGAGACTTTGGGCGTTTAAATTTGGTCCTTGATCTTGATGTCTATTTGAGGGGCAACGATTGGCTAAATAACCATGTGTATTAAATATGTCGTCTTAAACTTCATGCTTGATCGAAGACTGACCACATGGTTTTCACTAAATACCCCCTCCGTCAAAAAAAAGGTATAATTATAAACTAGGCAAGTGTTTGTTCAGACTGATACCTAAAATTACATTGTATTCTTTTTGAAACCAGAAGCGATTAAATAGACACGCCATAACATTGGTGATAGAGTAGTTGCGTTTCATTCTTAATCTGTCTTCAAGATATTGTATATCATTTCGAACTGATCATAAATCGGTCAGTTTGGTTCCGTGTGGTGGAACCTGTCCACCGGAGTTCAAATCCTCGACTTGGCACATGTGCTCGTATTTTTCTAGATTTATTACAAGCGTTATCGGTTCAGTGGTAGGAGATGTCCCCGTCGATAGCGACGCGCCTGTGGTAACTTCGTGAATCTCAAAATCTGTCGGCTTGGTCCTTCGAAGGTGTGCTCGTATGAGTAGAATTTACGTGCATGTGTTCGTAGAGGTGAGTGTGTGCATGTTGTGGGCGTCTGTGCTGTGTAATTCTAAAAAAAAAAAATGGTATATCATTATATTTTATTTGAGATGGAGGGATGGTACGTGCATATAGATTTCGTGGAGAAGAGCACTGTGATTGCTGCGACAACTCAAGTATGCTGAGGCATAAATGCATTGCCTACTTTCTACCAACTTGGCATTTTGATGAGCTTGCATTGGCCAGTTTATATAGTTAACTCAATATATGGTACTATATATAGAGCCAAAAGTCTCGATTTTGTATAAAAAACTATTATATTGCTTTTTTTTATTTATAATTGTGTCTCTTTCCCTCTCATATATGGTCCCTGCATGGCGGTAAATAAAGTATGTAAAACCAGAAAGGGGTGGAGTGCCGAGTGCCAAACAGAGGAGTAAGGATAGTAAAATGGCCACTAGCTTACTTGGTGCATGCATATCATCCAGGCATGTGCATACAGCGCGTTTCTCGGCTAGCTCATGGACCGGCGACAAAGCTATGCATATGCTACATCAACTAGGTATAGCTAGTGCCATGCATGGACAATGGTTTCCATGGATCGATGATCATCAGTGGATAAAGCTAGCTAGGTGATGAGTAGCTAGTTAGGACGACTTGGGCTGGCGTTCCAACGATCGATCGGCCGATAAAAGGTGCCCAGCACCATGCACATATATACACATACACATTTCAAGGCATGCAGTCGATCATGGATGCTGCCAGCGCGCACTCAACTCAAATCCCAAACACGTATATATACAGCATGCGCAAACAAGCTAAGGGAAGGAAGCAAAAAAACACATACAAACAAGAGGTAAAGTGGATCATATCATATCATATTGTAGTATCATTGTATCAACTACCAACCTAAAGTCCTAGACCCAACTTTTTTTTTAGAAAAAAGATTTATCCCGCTTTATTGAAACAGCAAGTGTAAAACTGTTTACATTTAGCATAACATATTCTAGCCCCCCCCCCCCCCCCCCCCCCCCACCCCACCCCCCAACTCTTGGAAACTTAAGTTCCCTTTAGGCTTTGTTTGGTATTCATCTAAATCCACATGTGTTGAAGTGGAATTAAACTAAATTCTATTCCATTCCACTCCAGCATATGTGGATTGAAGTGAATACACATGCATCCAAACAAGGCCTTATATAGTAGTTCAAAACATTACAACAATCTCATTACTGTTATCGTTCTACAAAGTTTCATGCTGAAGTCACTACTGGATTCAGGCGCTTTGCCGAGTGTCTAATGCACTCGGCAAAGGCTACTTTGCCCTCGGCAAAGCCTTTGCCGAGTGCAGCACTCGGCAAAGAGCATCCGGTAAAAAATCCGTCGACAAAGAATTCTTTGCCGAGTGTCTTTTATCGGGCACTCGGCAAAGTCTTTGCCGAGTGCAATCTTGGCACTCGGCAAAGAAAAGTGACCGTCATGGCGCCGGTTCCGTTAGCACATGCTTTGCCGAGTGCCATGTCAGAGGCGCTCGGCAAAGATTTTTTTAATTTTTTTAAAATTTCTTTGCCGAGCGCCCTGCTGGGGAGGCACTCGACAAAGATTTTTTTAATAATTTCTTTGCCGAGTGCCATGCCAGGTCGGCACTCGGCAAAGATTTTTTTTATTTTTTTCGTAATTTCTTTGCCGAGTGCCCTGGCCCTGGCACTCGGCAAAGCTGGGAATTCTCAGAATTCCCAGCTTTGCCGAGTGCCAGAGTCAGGGCACTCGGCAAAGAGGCTAATTTTTTTTTGATTCTATATTCACAAACACAGCATATAAGAGATATATATAACATCTGTGACATCACAAACACAATATAGCACATATATATCACATCCATCTCATCACAAAGGCAATACCACATATATATCACATGTCGATCACACAATATCTCACATACACGACATCACAAGCATAATAGGTCCAATATCCATCGAAACAAGTCGATGGTCGATCATAGTGCATCACATGTCCATCAAGCGGTGAAAAAGAGATACAAACTACAGGTGGGGAGGAAACTGAGTGTCTGGTGAAGGAAAAGTGTCGTCGCCTGCTTGCGCCTGAGATGGGTTATTCGAACCCGCCGACGGAGGCTACATAAAGGACAAGAGATTGCATCTGTTAGAGTGGTCATCTAATGAAAGCACTAGTCGAAGCAATTTGGTTTCATACTCACAGGACTAGCTATAACTAGCGGCAGCGGTGGAGCGAACTGCGGCACAGCTACACCGTGCATTTGCCCAAAGTTCTACAGGAATGTCGTAATCTCCACTAGCTGCTTGGCCTGCCTTTCCCGCTCGGCCCGCTCGGCCTGTCTTTCCCGCTCGGCCTGCTCGGTCCTCGCCGCCAGGTCCCACAGCTCCTGAGCCATCCTCTCATTCTCGGCCTGCAACATTTCAATCGAATGTTTCAGTAATGCAAAGGTAACTAAGTTATTTAAAGATCAATGTACGAAGAGTTAAACGGGACTAACCTAGAGTGCGTCGACCCGCTGCTGTGAAGGGGACGTCCGTTGGCGTATGGCCGGGCCTCCGCTCGGGGTCTGTGCTCGGATCTGGGAGAGGGAGGGAATCTCGTTGGGCTCGAGAGTGCCATCGCCAATCCAGTACCGCCCATGCTTCTTGCATTGTCCAAGCCTCATGACCATCGTCCCATCGATGTCGTCGGTGCTCGGATCCCAGTCTGGCCCATGGACCGACCTTGCCTTCGACGCGTACGAACTGATGCGGGTGTGGACGCTCGGGTTGTTGTAGGACTCGGGCGGGTCATCTGGGGTGAAGGTGACAGTGGACGTCGCCTTACCCTTGGGGCCAGACCATATGCCATGAAATTGGAGATGGACTGGCCACTATGTGACACCGACTGCGAGAAAGACAAGAAGATGATTAGAAGAAACATGCAGAATAGAGCGTCAGAATACTAAAAATTCACGTACCCATGCTTGCTTGTACGCGCCGAGGCTACGGTTGCCTCGATGGTGTGTGGGGCCTGTCGCTGCCATACGCCGCTCCTGCCCCGCCTCGTGGTCCTGGATATAACCCTCCGTGAACCACCTGTCCACGATCATCACCCAGCAGTCCTGATACGACTCGCACCACCATGGAATCATCTACATGTCATAAAGAATTTGAGATGTAAGAAGACCAAATTAAAGCTACTTAACCTCAAAACGAATCAGTATTATTCTTCTTCATTTACCTCAATGTACTGTTCCCGGGTCAGCGTCCTCTATCTTACCTGTGTCTTGGTGATCTTCTCACCAAGGTGCGTGGCGTAGTACTTGACGATGCAAGTGAGGCACTCCTCGTAGTGCATGTCGGTGATTCGTTTCCTGGCACTTTTCACCATCACCTTCTCCGCCCTGTCCTCTTGTCCCTCTTCACATCTGAAAAAAGTCTGCAGACAGACACAATGTATCAATTCATTATGTCAAAAAAAGTCAAATGAATGCGATGTATTGATCAAAGTTGTGCGAGCGAGACTTACCCAGAACTCTCTCCTCACCCGCTCCTGCTTATCTCCACATGCGTCGAGGGCATCTTTGTAGTGGTCCCACGATTTGGCCGGCTCAGTGTTCCCCTTGTGCGTGACAATGCCGGGGTAAAAGTGCCTGCACACAAGACCCAGGATGTGGTTGGGGTTGCGTGAGTCACCAGGCGACACAACCAGCCAGTGCCTGCACAAGTCATTAACAAACATTATTAGTTTCTCTGACAATTGTCAACAGGTTATATGAAGTAGCAGTGATAAAATCTAAAGTTACTTACCTATCCCCCTGGGGGCGGATCACTTGGCGTAGGGGAAGAAGCGGAGGCCCAGGGAGTTTCGAGGGACCTCGCAAGTAGATAGATCCTGGCCACAACAGAGGAGTCTGAACCAGCTATGCCTCTAGCCTCGCCGCCCTGTTGTGCCTCATCTCCCTCATTGTCCGTCTGCCGAAGCAGCTCCTCCTCATCCGAGGAGTCTGGGGTACGGCGCTCCTCCTCCGGCACGTCACGTGGCCTGACTAGAGGAAGCCGGCCCCTCCTGCTACCGCTGCTCCTGGCCCTCTGCCTCCTCCCGTCCGACGACCCCTCTTCTGCATCCGGATCTACATCGCGTGCCCTCATGAACCTCGAGTTCATGTTCCTTGGCCCACGACTGCCCGCCATCTTTGTTCAATCACCTGCAATTAAAAAGAAACAAACAAGACATATTAGTACATGTGTTAAAATATATGCTAAATAAATAAACAAAACACAATTACAAAATAACATAGTATTACATGTATTAGAAGTAATCATCATTATTGGGATTATCTAGATCATATGTCTCATCATCACTATCAAAATTGTCCAAATAAACAACACTGCCCGAAGGTTCAATGTTGCCTTCATCGTCATCATCTAAATGTAATCGCTCAAGCATTTCTATGTCCTTAGCATTTTTCACCTCATCATCGACCCTTTCATTGTCTACTTCCATTCCGATCGCCTCGGTTAAGTCTATCACCAACCTCCCTAGTAGCCCATCTTCTTGATAGAACTCTCCTTCATATGTGTTTGGGTTGAAGTTGTAATCTTCATTGTTTGGGACAGCTAGTCTACCATGTGGCGATACCTGGTGCACAATAGCCCAACCCTTAAGAGCCTTGTTGCCTTGGCACGCGTATGGTAAATAATAAACCTACACGGCTTGGTGAGCCACAATAAAGACATCTTTTCCTTGATAGACGAAATCTTGTCGAATCTCGACTTGACCAATATTAGGGCTCCGTTTCGTTAGTCGAGGATTGAACCAGTGGCATTTGAACATGATGAGACAAAGAGGTTTCGAAGCATAAAATGAAAGTTCATAGATTTCTTCGATTATGCCATGATACTCGAGGCCATCAGTGCCGGGAGTATAAACTCCGCTGTTTGTGGTTTTTCGATGGGGCCGAGCTCGCTCGTAGCTTGCTGTGTGAAAGCGATATCCATTCACATCATAACTTGAATAAGCTTTCACCTTATTGTCGAAGTCATTTGCAACCTGTCTCAACTCCTCACTCATAGTTGCATCGGATTGGGCCTGCAAGCGCAAGAATGAAAGATTGCCGGACTAAGTACGCGAAACTTGGAATCTCGAACTAGGTACGAGGTAAATTAGACAATACCTTTATTTTGAACCAAGAAATGAAATCAGGCCTCCCTGCTCCCAGACCCTGTGAAAGAAGGGTATCGGTTTGCCGTGGGGTAGGACCCCTTGGTTGATGCCAGGATACACGAATAAAGTCCCTGTGCAAACGAGAAAGAATCAGTTGGATGCAGAATAGTGACAGCATATTAAAACAAGTTCGTTGAGAACTTACTCAATGAACGGCTTCACCTCGGTTAGGTTCTGCAACACATATAGCATGATACTACGCCACTCTTCATTATCCAACCTCTTATTGGTCGATCCACTTGCGCTTCCGAGTTGCCCTTGGAAAAGGCTGAGGTTGAATTCATTCTCGTCAGCATTGTAGCGAGGGAGTGGATTATGCACGCTAGGAAGGTTCGTTGTGTAGTATAGCTATGTGAAGTTTGTCACCTCCTCTAGAATGGAAGCCTCTACAATGGAAGCCTCAATTTTAGCTTTATTTCTACATTTTTTGCGAACGGCCTTCAGACATCTCTCGATTGGATAGCACCAATAGGCCTGCACGGCCCCCCCATACGTGCCTCATATGGGAGGTGCACAATCAAATGCTGCATCGACAAGAAGAAGCCGGGTGGAAAGATCTTCTCCAACTTACAAAGCAACTCAGGTGCCACTTTCTCCAAGTTTGCAACCATGGTCTGAGATAGCTCCTTGGCACAAAGTTGGCGGAAGAAATAGCTCAACTCTGCAAGCACTAGCCAGACATGCTTAGGAACATAACTTCGTACCATCACTGGAAGAAGCCGCTCAATCCATACATGGTAGTCATGACTCTTCATCCCATTGACTCGCATAGTGCCTAAGTTTACTCCCCTGCTCAGGTTCGCTGCATACCCATCAGGGAACATTAACGCCTTGATCCATCGTAGTACTTCCCTCCTTTGTTTGGGTTTCAAGACAAAATTGGCCTTAGGCCTTTTCCAGTTCTTGCCGTTTGCAGGAGGCCGCATCTCTTGCTGTGGTCTATCGCACAACGTCGCCAGGTCCACTCTAGCCTTAGGGTTGTCCTTAGACTTGTCAATGTCCATGAGTGTTGCATAAAGTGCCTCGGTGATATTCTTTTCAGTGTGCATTACATCAATATTATGGGGCAGTAGGAGGTCATCGAAATAGGGGAGCCTCGTCAAGCCAGACTTATGAGTCCACATGTGTTGCTCACCATATCCCACAAAACCACCTTCTTCATTGGGCACGAGAGCATCTATCTGAGCATGAACCTCGGCACCAGTCTTCAAGTGCGGTCTAGGGTCCATGACTGCGACACCTTTTCTAAAGTTCTTGGTGTCTTGTCGGAATGGATGGTTGGAATCTAGGAATTGACGATGTTGATCGAACGACGAATACTTGCCACCCTTCTTCAACCAAATGAACCTCATAGCTTCCTGGCATATTGGGCATGAGAACTTCCCCTGAACACACCAGGCGCTGAATAACCCATACTCTAGGAAGTCATGCATGGAGTATTGGTACCAGACGTACATTTTGAAGCTTTGCTTTATAGCTCGGTCGTATGTCCATACCCCTTCATTCCAAGCTTTAATCAATTCATCAATCACAGGCTCCATGAACACACCCATATTCTTCCCCAGGTGTTCAGGAATTATCAACGTCAAGATCACGTTATGTCATTGAAAGGCGACGCCAGGGGGGAGATTGAGGGGGATAACAAACATGGGCCAACATGTGTAAGGGGTGGCCATCATGCCATAAGGATTGAACCCATCTATTGCCAGCGCGACACGTACATTACGAGCCTCATCAGATTTCAGACGATGTTTGTCATTAAAGCTGGTCCATGCTTCACCATAAGATGGATGTACCATCTTGTCAGGATTGTACCATTTGCCATTCTTATGCCACGTCATCTATTTCGCGGTTTCCTCGGTCATGAATAGCCTTTGAAGCCTCGGCATGAAGGGAAGGTGTCGTAAGACTCGGGCGGGTATCTTAAGCTGCCTCTTCTGGCCACCACCATCACCGGACTCTACCTCTAGGAACCTCGAGGCGTTACACTTCAGACAGTACTTTGCCTCCTTGTGTTCTTCCTGAAATAGGACACCCGTTCGGACAAGCATGTATCTGCTCATACGGCATCTTCAGTGCTTTAAGGAGCTTATGTGCCTCGTACATGGTCTTTGGCAACATGTGGTCCTTTGGAAGCAGGGTGCCAACCACGGCCAACACCTTATCGAAGCCTTCTCGACTCATGTTCAAATCGGACTTCAACCCCATCAAGCGACTAATGGCATCCAGCTGAGAGACCTCAGAATGAGCGTGAAGGGGTTTCGCCGCCGAGTCCATCATGTACTTGAACGCATCTACGGCTGCCTACATCTCCGCCTCCTCACGTCCTTTAGCAAACTATGCTTAGTGAACGTCATCTACCATGTCTGCTACCCCGGCATCAGCATCGAAAGCCTCGACGCGTGGTCTCACCACCTCCTCTCTCATACGATCGGCTTCACCATGGTGGACCCACCGGGTGTAGTTCGACGTAAACCCATTCTTGTGCAGATGTATACCCATGACTTCCTGGTTTTGCATTCTCCTGTTACCACACTTGCTGCAGGGACACAAAGCCATTTTCGAGTATCTAGCGGCCTTGCCAAATGCACGCTTCAAGAAACGATCAGTCTTGTTCATCCATTCAATGCTAGTATCACCCTGACTTGTCCGGCCCATGTACATCCATTGACGGTCCTCCATCCTCTAGCATATATAACATCTCCACAAGTGACCATCAATTGCATCTACGTGGTGTCCCTACTCTCTAATAGGTGAGGATAGGTCCTAATCCCACCCGTGGATGCGTAGATGAGGTTAGTTTCCATGCTCCGCTCCTATCCTAGACAGAATTTCGGCAGCACCTCCCCGCTGTTCTCCCGATATACGTCCTGCAAGGGAGAGTGTGTATCCAGAGAACAACAGGGGGTGATGCCAAAACACCGTCTCGGATTGGAGCGGACCATGTAAACTAACCCATCTACACATTCACGGGCTGTCCAAAAAACGTGGATAATCCGAAACAGATACGATCGTAGATATGCAAAGATCTGCATACCTCCAAAGATATCTCTTTCAGACGGGAGACGCCTAACTAGGCTACACCGATCTACGATGACAGACAAGCAAAAAAAGAGGTGATTTATACCTAGGGTGTCGATGAAGTCAGGCTAGCGGGGCAGTGGCGAGTCGGCGCAGTGGCGAGGCGATGCAGTGCAAGCAGACCCGCGACACCGACGAAGATGATCGGGGACCTCCGGGTCACCTCCGACAGGTCCTGCTCTGCAAAAGAAGAAACACGACACTATAAGTTCAAAATTTTGGCAGCACCTCCCCTGCACGGGGAGGTTTTCAAAACCTACAAAAAACAACGGCACGAAGGCCGACAATCACAAACGGCACGAAGGCCAATAAGCACAGCGGCACGAAGGCCGACATCACAACGGCACGAAGACCGACAAGCGGAGAAAGGGTGGATATACTTTGCCCACGCTCGTAGGTGGTTCGGTGACGGTAGGGGCATCAACGGGATGGGCACGCAAAGAAGATGGCCGAGGCACCTCCTCCTCCCCTCCACCTCGGCTTCCTCCCCCTCTCCCCTTCTCCTCCTCCTTTCTCTCCTCCTCCTCCTTCCTTTTTCTTCTCTTTTTTCCTTCTCTTTCTTTCTCTTCTTTTTTCTTCCTTCTCCTTCCTTCTTCTCCTCCCTTCTTCTTCTTACTGCTGCTTCCTCCTCCTTCCAAGCCGGCGGCAAGACCAGGGGAGCACGGGGGAGCGCGGGGCAGGCGCGTACAGGGGAGGACGGCCGCGCGTGCCGACGGTGGCAGCACGCGCGGACGGCGGCGGCGCGCCCGGGCTGGGGGGTGCTCGGGGGTGGGAGATGTAGGGGCGAGGAGCACGGTGGCGGGGGCTCGCCGGTGTGGGCGCGCGCGGTGAGGCGGATCGGGGGTGGCGGCGGCGCGTGCGTGTGCGAGCTGCGCGGGCGGGCGACGCCGGCGCGGGCGAGCGAGGGCGGCGTGGGCGGGCGGGCGGGCGGCGCTGGCGGGCCGGGGATGCGTGGTGGAGCGGCGGCGGCGCCGTGGCGGCGGCGGGCGTCGGGACCGAGTGGGCGGGCGGGCGCAAGGGAGCAGATAGCATTCTGGGGTGGGGGGGGGGGGGATTTTGGGCCGGCGGCCCATTTTCTATTGGGTTTTTGCCGAGTGCTCCAGAAATGGGCACTCGGCAAAGAATTTTTTTTATTTTTTTAAAATTCTTTTCGAGTGCCACGTACCCTTGCACTCGGCAAAGGCTTCTTTGCCGAGTGCCAAAAGGGTGACACTCGGCAAATTAATTTTTTTTGTTTTTTTGGTCCTATTTTTTTTGTGGGGCCTTGCTACAGTAATTATATCTCCATTTCAAAATTTGGGACAATTTTGAGTTTGTTTACTATATTTCCTTAATTATTTTTGTTTCGTTGAATTTTTTTGAATATTCTAAATTTGAACTGCGGGTACATGCAATAATGGAATTTGGTCATTAAAAAAATGGTATTCATGATGTTTAGCGTATGTTGAGGCCGTATCCAGGAACTCACATGAAATTACGAGCATCTTGTTGTCGTAACATGATGAGGTACTTGCGGGGAAAGTGTATTTAAATTATATAAAAGCCAAATGAAGTCCGAAAATCACGAAACTTGTTGAGGTGTCTTGTTATCACATGCGGAGGCCGTGGTAAAAAATTGAGAAAGTTTCGAGCAAGTTGTGACGTCGGATGCCTGGCACTCGGCAAAGAAGCCTTTGCTGAGTGCCAGGGCACGTGGCACTCGGCAAAGAATTTAAAAAAATAAAAAAAAATTCTTTGCCGAGCGCCAAACGGCGGGGCGCTCGGCAAAGGCTGACGGCAGGTGCCCGTCGTCACGCCGGCCACCTTTGTCGACGGCCGGAATTTGCCGAGCGCCCAGCACTCGGCAAATTTTTTTTTGCCGACGACCAATCTTTGCCGAGCGCTCGGCACTCGGCAAAGGCAGATTTTTGCCGACGGCATTTCTTTGCCGAGTGCCGCTGGGTCTGGTTCTCGGCAAAGACTGTCTTTGCCGAGTGCCCGATGAAATACACTCGATAAACTATTTTGCACTCGGCAAAGTAGTTTTCTCCGGTAGTGAGTGTCTGTCCCAAACTGTCTAGAATGGAGTCGCTGGAGACCACTGTCCCAATTCTGTCATTTCTTCCTTGCATCGAAGAAGGGCCCAGAGGCACCTCGAAGTGCAGAAACCAGAAATATAGAGAAGTCATATGCAACTTCTCAAGACACAGCCATTCCCCATGGCGCGGCGGGAGCTCGTAGGCCACGACCAGGGTGATGTGCATGGCAACGGTAGGAGGGTGGGGATGCCGATGTGGAGATTACTGTCACCATCGATGACAAGAACGGTTTACTAGATTTTCTCGGGTAAATTTTATATGTTTTTGTTGGTTAATTGGTTCTTATTATATTTTTACTGTTCAGTTGTGCGACAGGTATTGCTGCATAAATGAATAACTACGAACTTCTCCCCTCATTACTATGTCTAAAGACATCATAAATTGTATTATTTAAACTATAATTGGCTGGTCAAGAAAATGCATAACCTATTATACATCTGCCTTACCTTTTTCCATATAAACAGGCAAGAAAAGCTTCAAAAATGACCGGTACGAACGCATGCACATCTTGTGCTATGAGATGAATAAAGAGAAGTGGAGGATGTCCAGGGCACCTAAGGATTTCTAAGTTATTGTTTATTAAGCCTTCATGCATTGTTGCACAACACACCTTCTATAGATGACTAGTATCATCTTTTTTATCTCTCCAGTAGCGAGTGGCAAGGAGCTTATTAACTGTTAACATTATGCTAGAATAACTTATATGTTCTTGACAAGTTCTTTTATTCTGACTGATGTTGTGATATATAATCCATTCGAGTTACATTAATAATAAGCTGCAAGAACCACAATATAATTTGAAAAAGAAAATCCATTTTAACAAAGTTGTGCTTGTGCTTATATTACGTGCAATATAGCGTTGGTGTTATAATCGACAGGTGCAAAGCCAGTGCCGAGTTGAAATAACTATGCTCTGTTTTGACTTTGCATATAGTATTAGAGTGTAAGTTAGCGTCAAGCACTGTAAATTTAATTTTTGTTGCAAAAGTATAAATCACATTCCCCCCCCCCCCAAGTTGGGGTATAACGGTAGAATTTTATTAGCTACGGCGTCACCGCCGTCACGTCATTGTGTACCCATGCATCTGGATTTGAATTCGAATTCGAATTCGAATTGATTGACCGAATGTTACTCTTGCATCATGCCATATATACAAGAGTATTGTGTTGTGTCTCGCAGACCAGAGACCAGAGCATGGCAGTGCATGTCGTGCTCTGTACACACGTGCGCCGCGCTACGTGCTAGCTACCTGTTCCAAACTCCCATCCATGCATGATGCATGCAAATGTATCCATTATTGTCTCAAAAAAAACATACATGCATGATGCATGCATATATATCCACTATTATCTCATTGTCTGAAAGATCAACTGCTTGAATTTATCTTCAAAGCTTGTGTACGTTTCGTAGGTGCATATGGCTTAAGTACAGACAATGCAGACGTGCACTCGATGGGACATTACATTATTATATTAAGCCGCCCCTGGAACGTCACAGGAAGAGAGAGATAATGGAGGGCAATATATAAAATTAAGCTTTGCACCATCACTCTTATGGCAAACCTCCCTTATATATGCTTGGGGTGCCATCACGCTTACATATGTACACACACACAAAACTTGACAATGCTATTTGTTTTTCAATGAAATTAATTTTTGATCCTGGATCTAAGAATATTCATCAGTGAGCAGTGAGCACTAGATAGGCCTCTCTCATGGATATTTTCAGGCCAGGTCCAACCTGAGGCCGCTTCTTAACCAGTAGTAGAGTAGTAGCTATTAGCAGGCCCAGGTGCCGGCCCAGGAGACGACGGAGAAGCGGCGGCTGCAAAATCCGGTGCCGGGGCAGGAGACGGTGAAGAAGCCGATGCGGGTGCCGGAGCAGAAGACGGCTTGCAGTAGGTGATGCTGTCGCGGCCACACTGGAGGCGGCCGTTGGCGACGTCGGTGGCCAGGGGAGCGCCGCCGCCGTTGCTCCTCTGTGCATTTCATCACTCAGGTCAATGTATACGTATACATATACATATACCAATCGACATACAGTACCATGTAGAAATCGACGGCGATGTAGTTGGGCCATCGGTTGGCGGATGCCTGGTAGCAGGCGTTGAGCCTGCTGATGAGCGGCGCGGAGTTGTTGCTGCAGGCCCAGCTCTGGCTCGGGTTGCTGGTGAAGAAGTTGAGCAGCACCAGCGACTGGGCCTTGGAGTCCATGGGCCGAGACTCGGACCGCTTCGGGCACCCGCCATCCGACATGCCCTCGCTCCCATCTGCTTGTTGCATGGAGATGGAGTCCCAACAAGTGATTCCCAAATCTAAACAAGACGACGACGACGACTGATATACGTACATTGGGTTTCCACGACGTAGTCCCACTCGTACGCGAGGCCCTCCGTCCCCTGCTTCCCTTTCTTGGACGTGAACACGATGAGTCGGTGGTTGTCGGCGATCATGTCCTTGAGCAGCGGCCAGTCACCACCGCCGCCCTTGCTGGGGCTGGGCATCAGGGACTCGGGGAACCAGTACTTGGACAGTCCGGCGGCGTTGAAGGCGTTGCTGAGGGACCCCGGCGCGGCGTAGTCCTCCAGAAACACGGTGACCACCTCGGACGGGTTGGCCTCGAGGAACACCCGGACCTCCGTGAGGACGCTCAGCGCGGGCACGTAGGCGGTGAATGGCAGGCACCGCCCGTGGAAGGAGTGGCAGAACCAGACGGCGTCGTTGAAGTCGTAGGCGTCCAGCATGAGGCCCCGCACGCCGTTCTTGAGCTGCTCGCTCACCGAGTCCTCCTGGTTGGGCGGCGAGATGATGGCGGACCCCAGCGGCGACTTGGTGCCCACCACCGCGAACGAGTTGTGCGTCGTCAGCCACGAGTACCTGTTGAAGGGGAGACCCGTGCCCTGCATGCACGGTGCATGGATGATATGCATACACGACAATGCAAGAAACGATCGACGAGACGACAGCACAACAGTAACAACAACGTACGTGCGTCTTGGGGTCGATGGGCGTGCTCCGCGCGCACGCGGCGGGTCCCGTCCCCGGCGGTGGCACGCAGGTGGTGCAGCGCAGCCCCTTGCCGCAGCCGCCGCCGTCCGAGGTGGACGACGCCTTGCACGAATCGCCCACCAGCGCGGCGCCGGACGCCGCGCCGAATAACGAGGCGGCAATGGCAATGGCCGTTCCCAGCACAAGGAGGAAGCAACGCCGCCGCCGGACCGTGGCCACGGCCATCGTCTATCGCGCGCGCGCGCCCCGTGGGTCCGATCCGTGTTGCCAAGGGAAGGAAGCGTCCGGCACGTACGGCCGTGGACAAGCTAGTTAGGGCAGCCTGGCACGGCGTGTGCAACTGGAGGACGGCCGCGAACCGCGGGATCGGAGTGCCTGCCTCCTCTGTACGTTACGTACCATGCAGTGCAGTGCAGCTGCCCGCCAAGAATAGATAGATAGAGAGATAGATAGATTTACTTGAAATATTCTTATTCTGTGGAGTAGACACAGCCTTGCTGATGACTTGTCGTCAATGTGATTTTGCCTGATCTGATCCAGAGACCAGAGTGGAAGGCAGAGAGACAAACACAGTGGGTCGGAGCTAGCATTCACCCAGCCCTTTAATAAAATCATTACCTCCCGCTGTCCATCTCCCCGGCAGGTTGGCTGAGAATGAATGATTTAGTTATCCCCAGTCCCCTGTTCCAATTCCAACGAAAACGAACCCAACTAACCCAAGAGGCCAAGATCAGACGATGTATAGTCATAGATTCAGAGGATGATATATATAGATCAGATTGAATTATATGTATGTATTCAGTTCAGGGTAGCAAGGCCAGACCGCCAGAGGGAGAAACGACAACAGCAAGCAAACATATATATTCTAGTGCCTTGGTGGGGTGTATGTTGGGTAGGGGCAGCGTGCTGCTGTTCTGGCAATGCATGTCTCTGCTGCCTCTCTCCATCCGCCATTTCTGCATCTCTCGGATTATTATCTGATGATGAAGTGGACGGGTGGCATGCATGTGCAGCGCTGATGATCTGCTGAACAAAAAGAAGCTTAATTACAAGCAGCAGGCACCTCGATCCCCTGTCATTCTAATCCTCTACCGTACCGTCCTTTAACTCAGCAATCTCCCGCGGTACATATGCAGTTACCTGCCTATTACAGGTTGAGGTTGTAGTAGTAAGAAGCAAGCAGTTTGCATTGATTCTGTACTCTGTAGGCAACCTTATTAGGATAGGATAGTTCCAACAGTGTTGTAGTACAATCTAGCGCTACATTTGTTCGTATGAGCCTCGGATTGTGAGGGAAGGCCGTGCTTGGAGCGTAAGAACTTTAACCAAATTAGACTGGTTTTATGTGAAGATACTGTGACGTAAGAATTTTAACGAAATTAGACTGGAACGTAGGAAATTTTCACATACGAAATTAAACTAATTTATGTGAGGTTACTCTGTAAAATTTTCAAACCGAGCAAAATAAGACAAAATAGCCTCCCTAATTAGATCCAATCAATGGGGAGCCTCTCATCTTTGATGCAATATACTGTATAATGCAAGTGCAGTCCAGACTCAAGTACTCCCTGCAAGCAGGTGTACGTATCTGTCATCACGCATCATCCTACTCGTACGTACGTATCATCTTCTTGTTCCTCCGTCTCCTCTCCTCTGCTCTGCACTGTTCCTTCTGAATGTGTCATTCATGTGTACGGATGGATATATATGTGTGTGTGTGTGTGTGTATGGACCATGTAAGCATGCGGCGTGGGGCGCGTCAACCAACCAGCCAGAAAAGCTTGTTCGCTTGGTCGTTGACGATCGTAAATTTTTAGTTAAAATAGTATTTTTTTTCACACTAAATCAGCCAGCAGTAAATAATCCACAATCCTTTACAGCCTTCCGAACAGGCTGTAGGTTGTTGTCTGCTTGCATTGGTGGCCACTGACTGGTCTTAAATTCTCACCGCAACTAACAAAGTTCTCAAATAACACCGTGTCATTGCACTGTGGGCTGAGTGTAGCTCAGCTCGTTAAGTCCACGTGGCAGAATCTATTCATTCGAATTTAAATCCTTGATTTAAATGTCGGTGCTCATATTTTTTAGATTTGAATGGTGATGTTTTTTTTCCGGTGATAATCGACGAAAGTGTGTATAAAGAAAACAACGCAGGCGTTGGAATCCCTTCCCCTTCAATTCTCCTCTCTGCTTCCTATCTCTGCACTCCACACCCACCACCATCTCCCCTCACCTTCTTCACTTTTAGTAATTTCCTTATCAACACCTCCGCCACTGACTAATGTCTGTACCCTTCATCAAATCTTCCCTTTCCAAATTTCTCCCCTAATTTTGAAGCGATTCTTTGTGCCATCTTCCGTTCTTCAGTCTATATAGCTTGTTATCCTAGGTAGAATGCATCCCTTTCTCTAAATTAAGCGTTTTTATTTATAAAAAAATATATTTTTATTCTGACCCCTATAATAGTCTTGCACAAAACCAATCCTCATTAAGTTCTGGCCTCCGTATGTTTTTTTTAAACAAAGCGAATGAGCAGCTACTTAGACATCGATTCCTCTTAAAAGACAACAATCCTTGTCTGACGAAGATCTCCACAACCACAGCATCCAATCTCCGACATATGACAAGCCCACTTTAGAAGTTAGTACAGTGTATTGCTCTCCTGCAAGGTACTCTAAACGTGCCCAATAGATTGCTCCGAAAATAACTTACAAAAGAGTGTAATTTTTTAATGTCACAGTATTTCTACGGAGTTAAAAAGACCAACAAAACTTCCGCATCAACTTCCAATAATGATCACCCAAATAAATTGTGTGCAAATGGTTGGTTGGAATTTGATGGTAGACACTTTTTTTCGGAAAAAGAAGAAGAAGAAGAAAACAGACATGGGCCCTGTTTAGATTGTAAATTTTTGCAATCTGGATACTGTAGCACGTTTCGTTTATATTTGACAAACTTTGTCTAATCATGGACTAACTAGGCTCAAAAGATTCGTCTCGTGATTTACAATCAAACTGTGCAATTAGTTATTTTTTTTACCTACATTTAATGCTCCATGCATGCGTCCAAAAATTGATGTGATAGAGAAAGTGAAAAAACTTGAATTTTGGAGGTGATCTAAACAAGGCCATGATACGTCAAGCAGGAGTAGCAGTACTATTTTTTGTGTAGGGTGTACCTGTGGATGGGTATATCTGTGATTGCTGAACTTGATGTGGAGCAGTGAGCAAGAAAGGCAGCCTCACGTCCTCAGGTGAGCTGTGAATGAGCAATCTGTTCGACTGGCATTAAAATGGCACTGCTGAAAAATACTGCGGCCAGAGCCGGCCAGCCGAACAAGCTGGAGGCTGTGACGGAGGGGAGGGGAGCAGCAGGGCAGGCTGCCGTGCCTAGGGTGGTGGGCGACGCTACAGAACCCCAGGGGAGGGCCCCGGGTGAGCCACCACACGACATCCACCACCCGCGGTCTACTCTACCGCTCGTACTCCGGAAGCAACGCCAAAAACAAAATCGTTGTCGCTCGCCACAGCCGATCCAAAAACCCTCTTCGTCCCCTTCCCCACCCCACTCCACTCCACTCCGCCGCTTCCAAATGCCGGCGCTGCTGCCCTTCCGCCGCCGGTCCTCCCCCATTCCCTTGCTACTGCTCTTATCGCTCTTCGCCTCCTCCCCTCTCTTCCTCTCCCCGAGCCCCGCAGCAACCGCCGTCGGAGGTCAGCCCCTTCCTTCTCTCCTCATCTATTGCGTTGCGTATATATAATGAATAAATCGCATTATTTGTGATCCCCTCGTGATAGTGTTGGTTCCGTCATGTTTGGGGATCAGAGTGCAATGGTTATTGTAGGATGTATATGATCTACATAGTGATTCTCGCTTGCTTTTCCATGCTACTCGTATGTTGTCTCTGATTTGATTCATCTATACGATGAGCTTGCTATGAGCTCCTATGCTGGACGATGAACGGCACCTTTGCAGGAAAAACCGCACATTTTACCCCTCTCGCTGACCTTGTAGTTGATTCAATGCGGATTGCCCAACGGAGGCAATCAGGCAGTGGGGCACTAAACATTGATTTTACCCAATTTGTGCGTGTCCTATACCTTACCTGTCATTAGGCCCTTACTAAAAGCAGTGATTTCCTTTTTTCTTCCACAGATTGCCCTCTGGATTTTAGCTGGGCAAACTTCACACTAGCTGCGGCCGCCTGCTCTGATCCGACCCAGCGGGCGGCGTGCTGCCGCTACATCAATGCGTTCGTTGCCATTTCCATTGCTCGCTACGCCAACGCCACGGGCAGGCTGGGGGTCCCTCCTGCCTTTGCTGAGATCTGTCTCGGCTCCGTGTCCGAGACGTTCAAGCTGCGGGGCATCCCCACCGATGCCGATGTCTTCTGCGGGCTGGGACCCAAGATACGGGTTTCGTATCAGTGCGCTGGGCGGGATACCGTGCTGGAGATGATGCAGTCCCCAAACTTCAACGACGTTATCGGGAGCTGCAGGGGCCCTTTGTCGCTGGATATCACCTGTAAGACTTGCTTGAATTATGGCATCGTGTACCTCCATCGCCTCATCGGTTCAGACGATAATGTTGGCCTGAGCGTGTGCCGCAACGCGGTTTTTGTAACGCTTGCGACTCAAGAGGGTATTCTTTCATACGAAGATATCGTCAAGTGCTTCTTTGGTGTCCAGGGAATCACCACATTTCCAGGTATTGTTACTGTTATACTGCATTTTGACTATGTTCAATTCTTGACCACCCACACCCTGTGATTTTTGTCTAACTCTGGGAGCACACCAGGACCAGCATCTGTCACATCTACCCCAGCATCCTCTCCAAATGTCACTGTTGATTCTCCGGCTCCAAATATCAAGAGTCTTCCACAGAAACATCAGCAACACTACAGGATTACAGTTATTCCAGGGATAGGAATTGGTGTTATATTGCTTGCTGTGCTGCTGCAAATCTTCTTAGTGGTCCTGATTCGTAGAAAGAGCAGGGAATTGAAGAATGCTGAATTTCCTGCTCGGAATCTAGATAACACATTTCACCACAATCAATCCTGGAGATGCCCCGATGGTTTGTGAACATGCTTCCTTTCTACATAAGCTATGATTGCCTGTGCGTTCGCTGTCTCATCATTCATGTATATTGTAAACTGATAAGCTCATTATTTTCCAGTTCTTATGAAATGTTTCCATAGGCATCAAGCTTGTTGCAGGAAGCACTAACAAATAATAACAAAAACTGTTTGTTATATCTAATATTGAGCATTGACTGATCAACTTTTGCTGAACCTATTGTATGGTAGAGAAAGAAAAAACAAGCAGACTGTCTTATTTTACCTTTGTCTTTGATCCAAACCACTCTGTTTACCTTGTTCAGGCCAATCACCAATGTTCCAAAGGTACAGCTACAAAGAAACAATGAAAGCAACGGATAATTTCAGCACAGTTATTGGAAAGGGAGGATTTGGAACTGTCTGTAAAGCTCAATTCAATGATGGCTCTATAGCTGCGGTGAAAAGGATGGACAAGGTTTCAAAACAAGCTGAAGAAGAGTTCTGTAGAGAAATGGAACTCTTGGCTAGGTTGCATCATCGCCATCTCGTGACCCTCAAGGGCTTCTGTATTGAAAAGAAAGAAAGGTAATGTTCTTTCCTTATCATCATTGCGTATTCTAAGTAATATGTAGTGACATGAGGGCTTACATTTGAACCTTTCAGGTTTCTTGTGTATGAATACATGGCGAACGGAAGTCTAAAAGATCACCTGCACTGTGTGTTCTCATTTGTTTCAAATCTTGTCTATGTGCAAAACATATATTTGAACTTCTCTTATGTGTTCTTATTTGAAATACTGCAGCATCTGGAAGGAAGCCGTTAAGCTGGCAGACAAGGCTACAGATTGCAATGGACATGGCCAATGCTCTGGTAAGTTCGCCACTGCAAATTGAACTGCTACATGCATTGTATTTTGTTCGTGCTTTAGTCAAAACACTGGAAAGTATTCTTTATGCCTTTAGTGTTCAGCTAATCACGGCTCAAGTTGTCTATCAACGTGTTTTAGTAACTACAGTATTTGACTTGTTTTATCTAATTGGGTTTATCTTGAAGCTCAAAACTCTTTTCCTTAGTTTCTTTGTTGTTGCTTGCTTGATGTTAACTATACCCACTAAAATGGCATACAGCATCTGGAATAAAAGCATCGAGCTAGGAGACTAGACTACAGTTCGCACTGAATTTCTCATGAGAACAACATAACTAACCATGGCCAGTAGCATCAAATCTAGCTGCGCATCTCTCCTCCCTCTTTTCACCAAGAGCAATCATCCAGGTCCAGACCATCAATATAAATGCCATTAAGTTGCTGAGATGCCCTATCACTGTATCGAATCCTGGACAGTAGTTTAAGATATTTCTGGGTGATGCCCCATATCTGGAAATCCTATTTGAAAATCAATAAAAGAATTAATTCCTTGGTGTGCGCACACTGTACTATATGAAGCATTTTGCACCCCTTCGCAAAGAATGGTCCTTGTTTTGAAAATTGAATCAATAATTGTCACTGTTATGTGATAGTGCTGCCTCCTCGCCCCCCCCCCCCCCCCCCCCCCCCCCCCCCACCACCACCACCACCAAAAAAAAAAAAACTGGTTTGATCCATAATACTAGCTGTGACACTCCAGTAGCATTCAGAAATTAGTATTGGCCAATCTTTAAAAAAAAATGGAAAACGAGTTCAGCCTTTTTAAATCATCTGATGGATACAGTTCCAGTTAATTATTACAAGGTTTCATTTGAATGAGATAACAAAAGTGGCACTAGGCTTAGCCACTTATCCTATGACTAAATCGCCACCCGTTGTTGGCACGACCTCCATAGCTATCTCCTGAACTGGAACCAATAGCTCCCCCTACCTTCTGAAAGTTAGCCATCCTTATACTTTACTAATATGGGACATGCACATCTTTTATGGTTATATCAATGTAAGGTTTGCTGAGTAGAATCATAGACACATATTTTCCAGCTCATATATGTGCTCTGCTGCAATATTATTTTAAGCTATTGTGTTTTCCCTGAGGTTCTGAAGAAGTATAAGGGTAGTTTTGTGGTATTGAAGGGATGATAGCATTTACTGGTGCTGCATTTTCAACTCTATTTGTCTTTTTGAGACTTCCTTGGACCATACTTCATGCTTCACAGTTGGAACTGCAGCCTGCATCATGCATTCTATCCTGGAGTTCTGTGAGCTACGTTTCATTGGTTCCTTTTATAAATGATTGTGTGTGAACAACTTCATTTTATATGAATTGCACAGTTGCACTGCATTTTTTTGGGTGATTTCCATGTCCTCTTGTTTCAGGAGTATCTTCATTTCTTTTGTAACCCTCCACTCTGCCATAGAGACATCAAATCGAGCAATATTCTTTTGGATGAGCATTTTGTTGCAAAGGTATGGTCTTGTGATGCACCGTTGTAACCTTTATAAGTCATGGTTAATGCTTGCTGAAGTTTTCCTCACTCTTCTACTTAGGTTGCTGATTTTGGCCTTGCACATGCATCAAGAACTGGAGCGATCAGCTTTGAAGCTGTGAACACGGATATACGAGGAACCCCAGGTGAGCTCTTGCAATGTGAATCAGTTAGAGAAACTATAGAACAGAACAGTTTACTTTCTTGCTCAGTTAGTTGTCCTCAAAATCTACATAAGAAATGGAACAGCGTTGATAGGTAATGCATTGCAGCTTAGGTGAAAAATAAGTACTCCTTACCACTGTGACTTCAGTACTTTAGTGAACACACATCCAGGAAAGGCTGCAGACTAGCTATTGATAACTGATAAGCTCGCTCATCTGTCTCTTATAATGAATCAACTGCAGGGTACATGGACCCTGAATATGTGGTTACTCAAGAGTTGACAGAGAAGAGTGATATATACAGCTACGGCGTGCTTCTTTTGGAGCTTGTGACTGGACGGAGAGCAATACAAGACAACAAGAACTTGGTTGAGTGGGCACAGATGCACCTTTTGTCTGGAGTGATCTCTCCTGAAATTGTAGACCCAAGGATCAGGGCTGCTGTTGACATGGACCAGCTGCATCTCGTGGTCGGCATTGTGCAATGGTGCACCCAGAGAGAAGGGCAGCAGAGGCCATCCATCAGGCAGGTTTTGAGGATGCTCTCAGAGAGGCTGGATCCGGGGAACGGCAGCTTTGGTGAGGGCATGGAAGACGCAGAGGGGGGCTTTTATCCCAGGAGCAGCAAGTGTGGCACCCATCACCGGAACGAGCTGGTCCCTTACAGCTGTGACATGAGGTCCCTGCATTCCTCATCGAGCACGACCAGGTCTTACTGCAGCCGCAGCATGCTGCTTGAGAGTGGGCAGACTCAATCTCCCCCAGAAACCCTGTGATGAAGAGTGCTTTCTGTTTGGACACGGCCCGCAAAAATGTTGGCCTGCTCATGATAATGTCAGGGTATGTGTCGGTGGTGGGAGTACATGATGCACTTGCAGTCTTCTGGTGAGAATTCAGTTTTGAGGCAGCAACATTTGCCACAGGAACTAGCTTGCGTGATGTAAAGGCAACTAGTTGGCATGTGGCAGGAATCTCAAAAAGAAAAACAGAAGTAGTGTAATGTGTATGCTAGCTGAGGCGAAGTCAGTCAGAAGCTGGGTCTGGGAGCGAAAGCCTGGTTGATCCCGCTGGATGGAAGTGGAACCAGACGAATGCACGTCTGTATTGCATGGTTTTGCAGAGACTGTTTGAGAAGGCAAGACATCAAGGTTTTGCACTCTTTACTCAACTGTTGTTGTATTGGCATGCCGGTGTGGTTTCTTTTCTTGCCCCCTGATTGCAGTTGGATAAATCTCGTTTTATTGGCGGTTTTTTGTGTGTGTCGGTGAATGGGTGTAGTGCGTGTTGGGCCACGTGGGGATGGGAGAGATTCCATGCATCATCGTAGGCAACTTGTTGGTGATTACTGCTTTTTTATTTGTTTGGTTGTTAACTTGTTATATTATATCATGTGTCTGTGTGTGGGTGGGAAGTGGTAGGTGCAGTTTTTTTTTGGTTTTATTTTGTAAGAAAAAGAAATTGTGAAGTGGTGATTGGAAGGAACAAGTGGCAGTGAGTGAGCAACACATGTTCCATGTGGTTGTTGGTCATGTCCCTCTCGAGTTTTGATTTTTGAGTTTTGACTGGGATCTGTAAATTGCTTCAGTTGACTAACAACCATGTTCACTTCAGTTGACTAACAACCATGTTGTGTAAATTCAGAGCCATTTAAACCGTTCCAAAATGGCATATATGGAACGGACAAAATCTGAAGACATAGCTGCATTTGCATATAGGTAGAAATAGAAAAGAAAAGGAAATGCAGGTCTATATTTTACAGGTGAATTCTTTCAACCGAAATGCAGATAGTCCAGGTAGTCAGGTGAGTCTGAATTTTTTGTAAACTGTCAATGCCCTGTTCGTTTGGCTGAAGTACCGTTGGCTGATTTGTTGTGAGAGAAAAATATTGTTCGTTGGCGTAAATGTACAGTTCCTTTTCTGGAGTAGGGAGGGAAAGAGAAGATGCAAAACCCAAGCGGGTCGGGTGGATAGAAGGTGGCTGGCAGGTGGGTGGTGGTGGCTTTGCTGGACCGACAGACACAGGAGGACTGGGCAGCCAGCCGCAGGTGAACTGGCGAGGCTAGTCTGTCTCGCAACCGACGAATCCGGCACACATGCTGCTGGTGGTGCTTGCCGAAATGCCGAGCAGTGGATGCATATCACTCGCTCACTCTGCTCCTAGCTGCTTGCACTGCCAGTGAAGTGATCCCGATCCGTGCAGCTTCCTTGGTAGCTGCTCTGCTCACTCCACCGACGATTTCAGTTGAGCCAACTAACACTCGCTTTCGCCCTTTCTCCTGCCTGCCATTGTCTTTGCTTTCTTTCTCTCTTTCTTTCTTTAATAATCCAATCGATCCGCGTACGCCTTGCCGATCCCGCTTATTACTCCACCTACTAGTTAATACTCCTCTCCTCTCCAACTAGGAGTGGTTAGTTAAGGCCACCCTATGCAGCAGGCAGATCAAGCACAAAGGCAGGAGCTCTCAGCTTCTACCATTGTTGCCTGCACTGCATTTGCTAGGATCTTAGCTCTTCAGTTGCAGTGCATCCCATCCCAGCAGCCTGTGGTCGTGCCGTCGTGGTGAGAGCCGGCCGGCCAAGATGCCGCACGCCAAGACGGACTCGGAGGTGACGAGCCTGGCGCCGTCGTCGCCGCCGCGGTCGCCGCCACGGACCCGCGGGGCCGTGTACTACGTGCAGAGCCCGTCCCGAGACTCGCACGACGGCGAGACGAAGACAGCGACGTCCGTGCACTCCACCCCCGCGCTGAGCCCCATGGCGTCGCCGCGGCACTCGCACTCGTCCGTGGGCAGGGACTCCTCCTCCAGCCGCTTCTCGGGGCACCACAAGCGCAAGGCCGACAAGGGACACGGCAGCAGCAACAAGGGCGCGCCGGGCGGCAAGGGGTGGCAGGAGATCGGCGTGATCGAGGAGGAGGGCTTCCTGGACGACGAGGAGGAGCACACCCGGATCGTGCCCCGCAAGTGCTACTACTTCCTCGTCTTCGTGCTCGGCTTCGTGGCGCTCTTCTCCTTCTTCGCGCTCGTGCTGTGGGGCGCCAGCAGGTCGCAGAAGCCGCACATCGTGATGAAGAGCATCCGCTTCGACAACTTCATCATCCAGGCCGGCACCGACGCGTCGCTCGTGCCCACCGACATGGCCACCACCAACTCCACCGTCAAGTTCACCTACCGCAACAAGGGCACCTTCTTCGGGATCCACGTCACCGCCGACCCGTTCCAGCTCTCCTACAGCCAGCTCACGCTCGCGTCCGGAGACGTAAGTGAACCCCCCATCGATCTTGCACCAGATTTCGGAAATTTGGATCCAAGATGGATTCAAAATTTTTCTTTTTGTTTGCGCATGCCTTGCCATTCATCCATAATTTATCTGTCTTGTGCAGCTGAACAAGTTCTACCAGGCTCGCAGCAGCAGCCGCACCGTGAGCGTCGCCGTGGTCGGGAACAAGGTGCCGCTGTACGGCGGTGGGCCGACGCTGACGGCAGCGCCGGGGGCCGGCGGCAAGGGGGCGCAGGCGAGCACCACGGTGGCGTCGGTGCCCATGGTGCTGAGGACGACGCTGCACTCGCGGGCCTACGTGCTGGGCGCGCTGGTGAAGCCCAAGTTCACGCTCGCCGTCGAGTGCAGGGTGCTCATGAACCCCAGCAAGCAGAACAAGCCAATCTCGCTCGAGAAGGCCTGCCACTACTCATAATTAAATTAAGCACATGAATGAATATATCGGCCACGTTCCTTCTCCTTCTCCCTCTTCTTCTTCGTCTTCAATCTTCATTCTTCTTGGTCCGGTCCTCAGCTGCTCAACACAGGAAACTATAAAACTCTACAATATCCTTCCTCAACATCACCATGGCCATGCATCTCTCCAGCTCCCAATTGTACTGTAATGGAGTATTGATTTTTTTTTTTTTTGCTTTGCCAATTCTTTCTTGTCTTTTCTTCCTCTCTCTCTTCTGTGTATTAATTATCTTTGTTAATTTCTTCTTCATTTTTGTGGATCGTCATCATATACATATAATATGACAATATGGGATCAATGAATCAATCAATATATGGGATGGGATGGGATGGCTGTGAAGCGAGTATCCTCCCATCCATGATCCATCCCCATTCCATTCCATGCAAATTTCCAATTGGATGCTGCGCTGGATCGCCAGGGTGAGAATATGTTCATGACATCGAGATCCCTCTACACATGAAACCGTATACACGATGTAGGAGTACAATTCATTGCTCTTTGTCTGTACGTACGTGCAGGTACAGTTACAGTACTCTTGTGTTAGCTACACTCCAGCTATTGCTGTACACAGAGTAGCTGCTGGCGGTTACAGATTGATTAGTGAGCCTGAATTGCCTTGCAATGCGGATGGATTGACTTGCATTGCCTACCAACAGCATATAGCAACATACAACGCAAGCAAGCGCTGTACACCTTCCTTCTCTACTAACATCATACAATACAATCATTGTTGGAGACTGACTACTCTCTCTATTCTAAATTATACAGTAAATTGTTTATAATTTTTTAATAGTATCTAGGTATAATAACATATATAGAAGATAAAAAAAGATTAAAACGACTAACAATTTACTACTCCTACACCGGAAGGCTACTTGGTAGCTGCATGCTGGATGCAGTGGATGAGCTGTGCTGTGCGCGTACCTACATCTACATGGATGTGGTCCAGTCCGCATCAAACGATCCATCATGCATGTGCGACTGTCACCATCCCAACCAATATCATAGCTGTCCCTCAGTCGTTCCCCCTTTCCTATTGCTACAGTACATAATAGAAAGGTCAACAATCGCCTTGCATTGGCATCGTACTCAGGCCTGGTTTAGTTGGTGAAATTTTTGGTGAAATGGTACTGTTAGTGTCCAATCATAGTCTAATTAGGCTTAAAAGATTCGTCTCGTGAATTTCGTCTAAACTGTGTAATTAGTTTTATTTTTTATTTATATTTAATGCTTCATGCATGCGTCAAAGATTTGATATGACGGGGAATCTTGAAATTTTTTGCAAAATGAAGTGCAACTAAACTGGGCGTAACTAAAAAGCGTCTCTCATTTTGAACAAACTTGTACCAATTCGCCTTTGATTTTGCTCCCTTCATTTTAAGACGTTTTGATCTTTTTTTTATATAGTTTCTATTATGCATTTAGATGCATAATAAGAACCATGTATCTAGAAAAGTCAAAATGTCTAACAGTTTGGAAATAGAGAGAGTTCTCCTGTTGCTCTAATAAGTGCCTAGTCCAAAAATAAACAAAGGTCACAAAAGCTTAACTTGCTCTTCCGTTGACAATCGGAGTTGACCTCCGGCACAACTTGCACTGCTTTCTCTGCCTTTTTTTTTTCCATTCCTTGGCGCTTCCTTACTGAAAGACCGTAGAAAACCAAGCTCTCTCCACATACTTACAAATTACCCCTCGTTGGTGTAAAAAAGAGTTTACCCAAAATACCACAGACCTTGAGCTAGTTTTTCTTATATAAATAAGACATAAATGGATAATTTAGATTGGGATAATTTTTACAACAGAGAACACAAATGATTTGGATGCATATTTTTGGGGTTATTTTAGTCCATTTAATTAATGATGATGCTAGGTAATTTATCAAATGCCTTGGACGAGTTAGCAGGTGGAAAATTTAGATTTAAACTCAAAAGATCACTCTAAATTATGGAATGCCCCAAGGAAATGAAAAATTATGAGTGCAATATTGACGATTAATAGGCTGCTACTGATTTAAATCTTAGTGTTATATAAGCCAAATCTTTTATGAACATATCTTCGTAAAAAAGATGTAACAACAATGGCAAAAACATGGGTATTACAATGATCGTCACAGCACAGGTTGTAATTCCTTTTTAAGGAGTAACAAAATAGTTATACTCTGTGATGATCATATCATTTATTAAAAAAGGGAGCTTCTATGGGAATTTTGATGAAAAATAGCTGCATTATTGGCATAACTTGAAGAAAAAGACCTCCATTGGTCGGGCATGAGAGAGGAACTATTTCTTACATCCTATATTGCCATAGTACTAGGCTAGCAGGGTTGTGACAGGTTCACTACCATTTATGGTTCATGCCGCAATAGCTTATCACTGTCGGTTTGTACCATGGCTGAGGTTCCATTTCACTGCCGGTGATAGGTTTGATTTATTGTCAGGTCGTGGCTTAAACTGGTAGCGATTGAAAGGCACAGTATATAACACTGCCGATTTGTATCCTCCTCGGTTCTTTTTTTTTTGGGTGGGGTTGGGTGGGGGGAGGGCTGGAACGGGCAGCGTTGCCGCTTCGCTGCCGGTTGCAGCTAAACCAGCGGTATTGGGCCGTACTATTTATCAACGTGTACTGTAGAATATAGTTTTTTTTGAGTGGACAAAAATGAAAATATAGTTAAAATAACAGGCTATTCGCGAATTGAGCCCAAAACAGTAGCCTCCTGCGGCTCTACCGTCCGTCTCCGTCGGCCCAACAAATGCCCCAGTGGCCCAACCTGTCCAATTCCCCCCATCCGCAGTCCGCTCGCCGTACCGACGCCCCCTCTGCTCTGCGTGCGCGACTCCCGGTCCGGTCGGCCTGACGGCGCTTCTCCCTCCCGACTCGCGTTCCTGCGTTCCAAACCCTATTTCCGTCGTGACGCGGCGGCGGACCGGCAGCTCTCCGCTCAGCTTGTCTTGGGCGGCTGCCGCGCCGCACACCTGCTGGCAGCGGCTGGGCGGTCCGGCAGCGCCGCAGCAGCCAGGGGCATCGTCGCGCTCGCACCCACCGAGGCCGGCATCGGCGTCCACGCGGCAGTGCGGCACCGATCCACTGTCCCACCCCGCCGAGGAGGCCGGAGCGCCGAGAAGCCGTCTGCATCCTCCGAAGGTAAGCACCAATCCCCAGCCCTAAATTCACAAGGCCGAGCTCTGTTTGGTGGGAAGGGCAACACGTTCTGTTCTAGATGCGAATCTGCTCCATTCGCATGGTCAGGATTGTCTAAATGCACATCTGGCACTGTATCGTCTTGTTCTTTTGAACTGATGAATGTGTGGAAGACTGGAACCGTATATTCTACAGCATTTCCTATCACGTGTGTCAGAAATATTATATATACCATTTTGTCATCTCCATGACCTTTACTGGATGCGCCCCTGGTTTACTGGATTGTTCATTGGATTATACTGAATCGCGTATTCGACTTCTTGTCTGGCGATACCGTAATATCAAAATCTAAGGATATTTCAAGTGTGGATTTGATAAGGCTTCAACTCCAACGTGGTAACTTTATTGATGATGATAATGGTACAAGCAAATATAGCCAAAGGGTCTCTAGCCTAGTGGTCACAGGAGCCTTAGGAGCACCTTAGGTCCTAGGTTTGACTCCCATGGGAGCGAATTTAAACAGGCTGTGTTCCTGAGTTATACGTGTAAGCACCTGAGTTGCTTTCAGCGAGATGCACATGGCCGCATACATGTGTCCTGGGTGCTTGATGGCATGTCCAGGGCAGCCGGCCTTCAGGGTGTTTCTCAGCCTGCACGTGAGATGCTTCTTCTTAATGCAATGATGCGGGAGGTAGTCTTTCTTTGCAGGTTGACTTTATATATATATATATATATATATATATATATAGATAGATAGATAGATAGATAGATAGATAGATAGATAGATATATAGATATGAGCAAATATAACAGGTTCAGAGGCTGTGAGGTCTCCATTAAGCTTGTTGAAACAAATAAAAGTGTTCGTTATGATTTTCTGTGCTTGATTCTTAAATTGATTTTGGAGATAACAACTACTGAAAAGAGTATTCTATGCAATTAGTCCATCTACCTAGGAATTAGTTGAGAAATAGTATAATAAGTGATAAGTTATTGAATGACTGTTTAGTCACATTTATTGAACAAGATGTTTTCTCCAAGGATTTGAATAGTACTTTTCGAAAATATTGCTGTTTACTGAATTGTGGTTTGCTGGTTCTAATAAAATTTATATCTGCATACTAAATGCTTGGCAAATTATAGTTGCACACCGAAGTCAATGTTGGATTATTATTGTCTAGATACACCCTGCTTCCTTGCTTAAAAATCCTAGCCCGCCACCTAATGACCAACATGCAAGAAAAACAGATTTGCTATGTCAACGATACAAAAATATATTGTATGTGTATGTTTGTCACATTTCAACTTTGAACCCTATTTTGCTTTTGTATACTGTTCTCCTGAATTTTCTTATGTATACTGGCTACGCCTTGCATGGAACGTTATAGATTGGAGTGACCAAGTGTCGTACCTTATATTCAACAGGTTGCCCTTCAATGGAGACTTCCAAAGAGCAGGCTTCCAAGGACTATGCTGATTTCGAGGAGAAAGTTAAGAGGACGATATATATTGACCAGCTTTCTCCTCAAGTAAAGGAATCGGCCATCAAAGCTGCTCTTGCACAGTGTGCAAATGTTGTCAGTGTGGAGTTCATCGTCAACTACACAATCCCATATGAAATCCCTTGTGCCGCATTGGTGGAATTGAATGATGATGTGCAGGCTAAGGCTGCTGTAGACTTGATGAATGATTTCCCATTCATAATTGGTGGAATGCCAAGGCCTGTAAAAGCTACACATGCCAAGCCTGAGATGTTTCACGATCGCCCTCCTTGCCCTGGCCTTAAAAAAGATTTCTGTTGGGTAAAACAAGGAGATAAGGACTATGAAGCGATGCAGAAATTGAAAAACCTTGCAAAGAGGCAGGAATCTGAGAACATGGCTCTGATAAAGGTAAATGTTTAGTTGTCTTGTGACTGCTCTGGGAAAACTGTCTTTGTGCCTGCCCTTTTTCAGTGTATGGTTGATGATGTGTTATTTGATCTTTTGTGTTGTACTCCCTCCATTCTGAATCATAAGACGCTTTGTCTTTTCTAGATTTACTATATATCTAGACTAGACATAGTGTATAGCTAAGTGCATGGCAAAAGCAATGTATATGAAAAAGCCAAAACATCTTATGATTTGGAATGGAGGGAGTACATTCGGTTAGCATAAAAATGTTGGTTTTACTGGCTGCTATGTTATTTTCATGGTTAGACCAAACATGAAACAGTGAGACCCCTAGTGCTTTCCATTTATAATCCTTTATTTTCAGAAGTGGAAAAGTTCCTTCCATGAATCTTAAATGTAATATAACAATTGGGAACTTAATATCCATTCCATAGGTGATATTAACCTTGAGTTTTAATGGCACAAAAAGATATGCTTATTTTGTTCTCATGCTATCAATTAGCTGTTTGTGGGGGCGCCTCAAAGGAAGAGGAGACTATACAAGAGTAATTGTGACTAGGTGTGGATCACTTGTTAAAAGTATGCAAATTCATATTGGATAGCCAAGTGCATATGCACTATTGCACATTGCACTGCATCTATCATAGTTTACCAATACTGGTGGCCTGTCTCCTATAAATACTTCACACTCTCGTCAGATTGGTGAGTGTCCAAGTACTGTATCTGTGCTTTAACTACAATATTGATTGTTATTGTGGTGTTGATGCTGCTACTTTGATGTTTCATTGAGAATATTATATTATACATGATAGTGCTTATGTGGAGCTGTTTTTATTTTTTTCTGTCCAGAAACTGTTGGAAGAGGAGAAGGAACTAGCGAATCGGCAGCAGGAGTTACTCGATGGAAACTGCAAGAAGTACGACATGCTGGAAACTCTGGTGCAAAACGGAACCATGAAGAACCTTGCTCAACGCTACGGAATAAACTTGGACAACTGACGAGTCATTCGTGTCCTTTTTCCTAGAGCGATGGCAACTGGTGTGATGATGGAATAGTACATTGATGATACTCCAAATCACATCGTCGTGGGTTAGTTTTGGTCCGGTAGCTGGACCCTCTGGTGTAAAAACTGCCCCAAAGTCCCAGCTTAGTTAGCAGCTGTTGCGCCGAAGTGTAACCATTTTGTTTCTATGGTAGTTAAACTGGAAGTATCAGCTGCTGTCTCGTGTGTATATATTTCCACGTGAAATCCGATTACCTTTATTTATTGTGTCCAGGCACCAAAGGTTAGTTATTTTCTTGTGTTCCAGAGAAAGATTTTCTTGGGTCATTTTCCTGTGAGTTTTGCAGGTTTCGTTTCTGATCGATTTTCTTCAGTCCCGGTTTAGCACGTTTCACATGTTACTGATGGATCTTTATCCAGAATATGTTATTTTGTAATATACGTTGATAGCTGGAAAAAGATGCCTGCTAGAAATCGTTCGACGGTAAAACGACAACTCAAAATCGTCGTCCAGCCGGAAAACGATCTGTAGAAGCTGTCTACTGTACCGATGAAACGACTTCAAAATTTGGGCCAACCTGAAACACGAAATGTCAAAATCGTCCGCGACTTTGAACACGGGGGTCGCATTCCTATCCGCGGACCACATCTGCTGGAGCGGGTGGCGTGCGGGCGTGAGGCGGACGGAGAAAGCGCGGGGCGGGAGGCAGGCGGATACGGAGTCGCAGGCGTCCGGGTCCGGCGGGCTGCTGCGGCGTCTTGGGCGGCGGTGCGGCCGATCGAGCTGCGGGCCCGTGCGACCAGCAGGTGAAGTTTTCATATATATATTTTTTTTCTAAAAAAAAAACTAGTCTAATACTTAAGCACACGGTTCTACGCTGGTTTATAGGCCCTAGTACGTGTGTGTAGGTTATAACTTGATTTATCTTTTTTATGTAAAGTTAGTGTTTGTACTAGTGAATACTATGCTTTAAGTTATTATTTTTAACTAGCTTAATTTTGTATGTAAGGCTATTTTTGTACTGGCGCAGCCACAGCTAGCTTCATCTTTTTTTTATTCGGAATTTGGTCCAGTAAATAAGCCTTAGGTCTATATGCTTTATAATTTGTGTTTACCATAGCTACTTGTAAGGTTGTTATGATTGGATTTTTTTACCCTACTTTATAATGATTTGGAAAGTAAAAATTTTGTGTATGTCATAGCTGTTTGTAGGCTAGTTTTGATTTAGTTTAACATGATGAGTATGTTGATTTGACTTGGGAATGGTGAAAACAAATGGTAACTAGTGGAATGCTTACGGGCCTTTTTTGGAATTAACCTTTATTCGGTGAGGGTCCAACACTATGCAGTGCTGGCTCATGAGCATCCGTAATACACACCTCTGTGGCTGTTAGAGCGCGTTGGTTCAACAGGAATACTACATAAGGTCTACCACATTAGGTTTGACACAAATTTTGATGCATAGCATAAATAAACCAACATGAATTATGCATTAATTTGCACATCCATATCTGTGATCTGCCATGCCATTTCTATGACCGCATCAGTTAATTGTTTAAGGACTGGGCAGTTTTGAACTGTTAACAATATTAGATAAAATTTTAAACTTATTTTTCCTAGTAAACGATATTATGTTATTTCTGTAGTTGAGTAGACCCAAGGTGTGTGTGTGTGTATATATATATGTTATTTTGTAGCCAGCTACAGGGTAGTAGTTATATATACATATATATTTGTAAATTTTAATTAAAATGTATTAATAAAAAATTCAACAGTTGGCGCATAGATAGAAACCACATGAGTCATGCATGGACTCCAATATCCAATGAACCCCTACTCCTCTAGGGACGATGGTATATTATTACATGTATATAAAATAGTTTGGATTGTTAATGTAGCCTTTCTCTTGGTGATTGTGCTAACAAACATGATTTTGGATGGATTCACAGAGAAGTGACTATACAGTATAAGAGGAAAGCCTGGTGAGCTACATCATATCTATGCTGGTCATATCATGTGAATTGTGATTCTGATTGAGTTGACTGACGAGATGCTGAAAGCATGAAGCCAACAACGGAGCTACTAGTATTGGAATCGGAATCGGAATCGGGTGAGAGTAATGAGACATGAGGAGGAGGGATGGACGATAATGAGGATGTGGAACGAGCAAGGAAGGAACAACTGAAAGAGCATGGTTTGCTTCTGTTGCTGTACAAGAAGAAGATGAGTCTGCCATGCAAGCCAAGCCAAGGTTTTTACCTTCCTTGCTGCTGTGGAGAAGAGAGCCTCCCTATCACGTACGTATTCTCTTCCTCCCTATGGAGTATGGTATTAAACCCGAGCTCTGTCCAGGTATCTGGCTTTCGTTTCCATGCACATCGCACCACGTTAAACAGCCATGGAGAAGAGAGCTTCCCTGCCTCTGCTGGCTCTCCTCCTCTGCTTCCTACTGTCAGGTACTGCTAGTTACTGTACATTCTTCTTTTCTTTCTTGGAAAAAAAATGAAGTGCTCTCTCACTTTTCCCTGCCTGCCGAAAGCTCAGGAGTTGAATGAATGCCCCCCCTCTTTTTCCTTTTCCTTTGCCTTGGCCTTTTTCAGTTTGCAGTACTACCCCATTTGCTCCCTGTGGAAAGGGAAAGACATGTATCAGAGTTGTCTCTGGTCGTGTCTATTGCACTTTGAGATTGCCACCATTTTGTTTTGTCACATCAATTTTTTTTTTGTTTTTGTAATCTATGAAACTGCCAGTACATATTGCTATGTACTGCCTCCTATAAAACATACAATTCTAGGTTTTAGTTAAGTCAAACTTGTTTAAATTTAACTAAGTTTACAAAATAATTCGTCCTATTGGCTGGAACCTATCAACCCGGCTTATCAGTCATGGTACAGTTTTTTTTCTCTCACAACAAAACAACATCAACTGACTTATCAGCCGCAAAAACCATCAGTCGAACCACTCGATATTATTAACATTTATGACTCCAAATTGCTATACTGTGAAAATATATATTCATTGATTACTCTAATATACTTATTAGCATTATAAATGCGAGTACTTTTTTGTATAGATTTGGTGAAATGTAAAATTGTTTGGCTTCTTGAAAAGCAAGAATTGCATCCACGGAGTGAGTATTTTGCATCACATTGGATTGAAAAAAAACAATGTGCAAACTGATTCATCGTGTTTCTTCGACTTGGTGGGGTCAGTTTACCAAATTGTTACTGTACTTCTCTTAATCTTATAAGTAATAAGATAATACAAGATAACAAGATGTCAGTTAATTAAATATGGACTCCTATATTAATACTACTAGGAATATGTACTTATGATGAGACAAAAAAAAAATTGCATGCATGCAGGCGCGGCGCGGCGTGCTGAGTCGGCCCGCGTGTTCACGATCATCAACCAGTGCAAGACGGTGATCTGGCCGGCGGTGACACCCGGCGAGAGCTTCGGCGGCGGCGGGTTCGCGCTGCGTCCGGGGCAGTCGATGATGTTCACGGCGCCGGTGGGGTGGTCGGGCCGCATCTGGGGCCGCACGGACTGCAACTTCGACGCGGGCGGGAACGGGTCGTGCGCCACGGGCTCCTGCGGCAGCGCGCTCAACTGCTCAAGTGCGGGTCGTCGGGCGCGACGCCGGCCAGCCTGGCCGAGTTCACGCTGGCGTCCGTGGACTACTACGACGTGAACACGCCTACGACGATCCCACCAGCATCTTCACCTGCTCAGACGCCGACTACGTCATCACATTCTGCTCCAAGTCTCCAACAGGTATATATACTCCTATATTATAGGTTCAATCTTGCTTGCTGCAAATCAATCCCCATCTCCATGCCAACTAAACTTATATATGTGCTCTGCTGCATGTAACGCCTGCATGCTGTTCTCATCTGAACATGCAGTGTTGCTGAACCTTATCCTTTCACCGACCTCTGAAATTGCATACACACTTTCCTTACACTGCCAAGGAATCTGATTCCAACTTGACGCAGGTGTCATGTGCATTTGCATAGCGACGACATGGAATCGTAGCAATCATATATAGGGTACTATCTAGAGTGTTCACAAAAAAAGAGAGTACTATCTAGAGATGCCACAGCGAAACAATGCAAAGCTCCCCTCTGCACTGTTTTTATATATCTGAAACTGTTGTCTGATGTGCTGCTTGCTTTTGTAATTTTTTCGATCGATTAGAAATTTGGTTATGATAACAAGCGGCATTATAGTTTGTTGCCTGCATTCTGAAGATGTTATCACTTGGCTGTGTTTATTTTTTTCTCCTAAACTTTAGCCTCTGTCACATCGGATACTTACACATACATGGAGTATTAAATATAGACTAATTACGAAACTTAATGCATCGATTGAGACTAATTTGCGAGATAAAATTTTTAATCCTAATTAATCCATGATTTAACAATGTGGTGTTACAGTAAACATGGGCTAATGATGGATTAATTATGCTTAATAAATTTGTCTCGTAGATTACTGAGGGCTTGTGTAATTTGTTTTATTATTACTATTCAAACACTCAATGTGACATCCCTATGTGCCACCCGATATGACACCTCTAAACTTTAGCCCCTGGATTTAAACACCCCCTGTCACAACATGTGTTTGCCGGTTTTTGCTCCCAATTAGTCCCAAGTAGTAGTATGATTAACTGATAAATCCCGTTGTTGCATTGATTATTTCTGTTTTTCAGGAAGCAATCAGTGTGCTCGTACCACAACAACCAGCTTGTCTGCAGTGACTCGAGCAGATCTTTGGCGATCAGCATGTCCAAGCTTATGCTCGTGCTGCTCCTCAGCCTTTTGGCTTTCCAGTTTTCAGTGTAAGCTAGCTGGGAGGATCGATCGACCAAGGAGCAGCTAGCCGGCTGCCGGCCTGAATGCCTGATGCAGTATATATTATTGCTGCTAACTGTTTTTCTTCTCTTGCAATATTGTCCTCCTCGCTCGCTCCTCTCATCTGATTCTAACTTTCTGATCGATCGAGGAACAAAAGTACAGCAGACAGGTGATTTTATTTGTTTGTCAAATACGTACAGCAGGCACACTCTCTCAAACTGATGAGACGAGACACACACACACGTAGTACATGTGAACATATATTTTATTACTATATATTAGTGATTCTTGACAAGCATTGAGACAGCATAATAAGTGATTCTTCTTTGCTTGCTCCTTTCTCCCTTTTTACCATGCATGTAGGAGTAATAGGCATGTGGTTCAGTCACTGCAAGTGCAGACAGCAGCACTGCACCAGGCCACATGCATGATTGCAATCATTTTTAGAAAAAGGAATATATTAATATCACAACTTCTACATCAACTAATGCATATAGCTGTTCCTTATTACAAGCATAAGCATAAAGGTCCACGCAATCTCAAAAACAAAGTTTCGAGTCAAAGAAGAACAAGGTAAAGTTTCCCAAAGCAACATCTAAAATGCAATTCTGTTACTGAATCTCCAACCGTTTTTTGCAAACACCTATATTGCGGTTGTCTCAATCTTCCTACATCCCATCTTCATCATTTAGCGATCCTCCTCCTTTTGTAGTAGGGACCAGAACCTAATCCAGTAAGTCCTCCTAAAGATAACCTGCAAATAAGATGGTGCTAGGATCTTATCAAAAACTATGTCATTCCGGGTCAACCATATTACCCAACAAAAAGCACTTGCACCCACAAGAATCTTATATTTCAGTTTCCTATTTAACCCATCTAACCAGTCCGTAAACATATTGTGTATACTAGTTGGAGGTATTAAATTAAAGGAAACATGAATAGTTCACCACACAAATTTAGCAAAATGACAATCAAAGAGTAAATGTTGTATGGACTCCTCAGAGGAACAGAAACAACACTTTCTATCTCCTTGCCACTGTCGTCTTGCTAAATTGTTTTTCGGTAAGATTACTTCCTTATACAAATACCACAAAAATACCTTGATTTTAAGAGGTAGTTTCAGTTTCTATATTAATGTGTTATATGGTATAGCTTCGGATCCTAATAAGGCTCTGTACATGGATTTGATTGTAAACAATCTATTCTGATGTAGCCCCCACACAAAGCGTTTCCTCTGGTTTGTTAATTGTACATCTGCAACCATAGCAACCACCTCGTGCCATGCTTGTAAATTAACACCTACCAGGTGAAAGCTCTAGTTTGGTTTTGGTGAATTGATGAAACCCTAAGTGCTAACCTAGTTTATCAAAGTGATTATGAGATAGGTAGCACTATTCCAAGTGATGGAGCAATGGTGAAGATCATGATGATGGTGTGGTGACCATGATGATCAAGTGCTTGGACTTAGAAAAGAAGAAAGAAAAAACAAAAAGCTCAAGGTAAAGGTAAAACTTAATAGGAGCTTTTTGGTTTGACGATCGAAACACTTAGCGAGTGTGATCATATTTAGGATAGATGGTCGTACTATTAAGAGGGAACTCTTATCGGACAACTCGATCATCTAGTGCCACTAGGTGTTGAAATACTTGCATTGCATTTTAGGCCTAGTGCACATTTGGTGAGAAGTGATTAACCTTTGAAAAATATTTGTGAAAATGCTAACACACTTGCACATGATAGTGAAACACTTGGAGTGTTAGTACATTTCAAAGGTGGTGTAAAAAATGAAGAAAAGGAGGCGTAGCCAGACTTGTGTTGCTGCCTTGAGGGCACCGCCACCCTTTGTGACGGTGCACCACCACCCTTGTGGCGATGACCGGCAGAGGAGGCTGAGAGGGAGGTGTTCTGAGGGGCACCGCCACCCCTTGTCCGGTGGCACTACCACCCCTAGGGCGGTGCCCACCTGGACGTGGCTGAGAAGGGCTGGAGCTGGGGCTAGCACCGCCAGTGACGGTGTACACCGCCCCAGGTGCGACGGTGCACCGCCGGGGCACCGCCACCCCTGTCTAGTGGCACCGCCCCTTTTCAATAGAGAGCGGGGGTTCTGAAACTAGGCACCGCCACGGTCACCGCCACCCCATGACGGTGCACCGTCCCATTTTTCCAGAGAGCATGGTTTTCGGGGTGTTGTCCGAGGTGGCACCACCACCCCCTGTCCGATGCCACCGCTGCCTGTCCGGTGCCCCAACGGCTAGTGAAGGATGACTGTTGGAGGGGCACCGCCACCCCATGCTCGGTGCCACACCGACATGTCCGGTGACCCCACAGAAGCTGACTTAAAGGGGTAACGGCTCTATTTGCTTGTGGGCTTATAAATAGAGGTAGTGGCCGGCCTTGGCCACTCTCTTGGCACTTCTAATAGCTGCATACGCCATTTGAGAGTTGAGTACACCACTCCACTCACTTGCACACTTGAATTCATCATCTTGAGTGAGATTGGAGAGCCTCTAGTGCATTGCTTAGTGTTCTAGCATCTTGTGGCACTAGTTGGGTGATTTGGGCTAGTGGAGTTCTTGTTACTCTTGGTGTTTACTGACACCTAGATGGCCCAGTGATTGGTTGATCGTCGAGCGAAGGAAGGTGATTGTCTCTAGCTCTGATCATTGTAATTGTGAGGGGTTCTTGTGCCTTCCCCGACGGAGTGCCAAAGGCAACTCTAGTGGATTGTACGTGGCTTGTGAATCCTCACCTTGTGTTGGTTGTGCAGCATCCAGTTGTGGGTTTGGCGTATGATGCCAATTAGCGCGTGAACCTCCAAGTGAGTGAATCGCCACAATAGGGACTACCTTGCCGCCAAGCAAGTGAACCTTAGAGGAAAAATCATTGTGTCTTGATTGTCTCCTTGATATTCATTGGTATTCATTGATTGATCACTTGCCATGGCGGTATACCTCTCTACCACTCTCTTGTATTACATTGTGGCTTTACTTGTGTTGAGCTTGTGGTAGTTGAAACTAGTTAGTGTAGCTCTTAGTTGTAGTTCTCTAGCTAGCTTGCTCACCTAGGTGTAAATTAGTGACTTAGCTAGCACTACACTTGTGTTGCAAACCACCTATAGATTTTCGAATTTGATAGGGGTTTGCAACATAAGTGTAGTGCTAGCGTAAAATTCGCTTCCCAATCTTATTTACTAATCACTTGCCTTAGTGTTGTTGTAGAATTTTTTAATAGGCTATTCACCCCCCTCTAATTATTAGGACCTTTCAAGTGGTATCGAAGCCGTGGCCACCTTGATTTGAAGCTTAACAAATTTTGGTGTCAAAATGACTCAAATCAACAACACCAAGAAGCCACCCTAATTTGATAGCTCCAACTATTCCTATTGGAAGGCTAAGATGACAACATATATCAAATCAATTAATAGAAAGGTTTGGAAGGTGGTGGAGACCAAGATTGAGATTGCCGATGAAGAGGCTCCCACCGCCGCCGAAGGGGTGCTACTCCAAAATAATGATATTGCTCTTAGTGCCATTCATGATGCTTTGGACGAGAAAACATTTGAGCAAATCAAGAAAATTAAGAGAGCTCATGAGGCATGGAAGAAGTTAGAGGAGTCATTTGAGGGCACTCAAGCTGTGAAGGGTGCTAAGACATACATTCTCAAGGAAAAGTTTGCAAGCTTCAAGATGAAGGAGGATGAGAGTGTGCCAGAGATGTTTCATAGGCTTCAAGTGCTTGTCAATGATCTCAAAGCACTTGGAAAAGAGGTGAAGGACAAGGACTTCTCTCACAAGTTCTTGAGATGCTCACCTTCGAGATTTGGCACATTGGTCACTATTCTAGTGAGGAGTGGTTTAGACACCATGACACCAAACCAAGTGTTGAGAGATGTGATGACCGATGATATATATAGAGATGATGATGAGAAGAAAGAAAAGAAGGAGAAGAAAGATGAGAAGAAGGATGAGAAAAAGAGTGTGGCATTCAAAGCCACATCATCTAAGGGTAAGGCAAAGCAAGAATTATCAAGTGAAGATTAAGACTTGAGCTTTGATGAGATGGATGATGAGAAGATGGCTCTCTTTGTCAAGAGATTTGGCAAGTTCATGGTGAAGAAGGGCTACCATGCTAGAAGAAAGAAGTCTTCATCCAGAACAAGGAAGAGTCAAGGAGGTGCTTCAAATATGAAAGCAAGGATAATCTTATTGCTCAATGCCCATACAATAGCGTCAATGATGATGATGACAAGAAGAGCAAGAAGGACAAGAAGAAGAAGGACAAGATGACCTTTAAGAAGAAGAAGAAGAAGGGTGGTTCATATGTGGCCACTTGAGATAGTGATGCTTCCTCAAGAGATGATGATGATAGTAATGATGACAAGACCACCAAGAAGAAGGCTCTTGCAAGCATTGCTATCAATGAGAAGCCTTCTCTCTTCGACACTCCAACATGCTTTATGGCTAAGGCCACTAAGATACAAACTTCTAATGATGGTTGTGATGAGGAACATGATAATGAAAGTGAAAGTGACAATGATGATGAACCCAATAAAGATGAACTAATTGACATATTAGAAGATGCTAAAGAACATTTTGATATTAAGAGAAGGGAATGCAAAGACTTGTGCAAGGAACTAAAAGCCCTTAAGCAAGCCTTTGATGAGCTCAATGCATCTTATGAGAGGCTAGAGGAAGCCCATGAGAAGCTTGACAAAGCTCACAAAAAGCTTAAAAAAGCTCATTCCTCTCTACTTAATGAGCAAAATGAGAAGGAGCATGTTGTAACATATGACAAAGGCTTAACTTTTGATATACTTGATGAATCATTCTATAAGCCTATCATTATTGCTCCCACTAACCCTTTTTTAGCACTTCCACTTCTACCTCATCTAGTAGTGATGGTTTCACTTGTGATGCCTCACTAATGGTTGAGAATAAGACACTCAGGAAGGAGGTAAAAGAGCTCAATCACACCTTGGCTAAGGCCTATGGTGGTGAGGACCGCTTGTTTATGTGCTTGGGTAGCCAAAGAGCTTCTCTCTATAAAGATGGATTGGACTATACCCCTATAAAAGGCAAAGCGGCCTTTGCTCCTCACAAGACTAGTTTTGTGAAGAACAATGGTCGGTTTTGCACAAATTGCAAGCAAGTTGGTCATACAGAGCAAAAGTGCATGAAAAAGAAGTCTCAAGCCAATGTATCCTCAATTAAGCTTGATTCTTTCTATGTGCTTACCAAGGGTACTAATAGTGTGAAGGCTAAGTTCATTGGTGCACTATGGATAGGCTCAAAGAAGAAAGCCATTTAGGTGCCAAAGAGCTTAGTATCTAACCTTCAAGGACCCAAGCAAGTTTGGGTACCTAAAAACAATTAATCTTCTTTTGTAGGTCAATTACAAAGCCGAAGAAAGGTATTGGGTTCTTGATAGTGGGTGCACTCAACACATGATCGGTGATGCAAGAATGTTCAACTCAATCAATACCAATGGCAATAATGGTTATGATAGTATCACATTTGGTGACAATGGCAAAGGCAAAGTCAAAGGGCTTCGTAAGATTGCAATATCCAATGACATGAGCATATCCAATGTGTTGCTAGTTGAGAGCTTGAACTTCAATTTGCTATCCGTGGCTCAATTGTGTGATCTTGATTCAAATACATATTTAGGGTAGATGATGTAGAGATCATAAGTGTAGATGGCTCTGACTTGATCTTCAAAGGCTTTAGATATGATAATATATACTTGGTTGATTTCAATGCTAGTGGAGCTCAATTATCAACATGCTTGTTCACTAAGTCTAGTATGGGTTGGTTATGGCATAGAAGGCTTGGTCATGTTGGAATGAAACAATTGAATAGATTAGTTAAGCACAACTTGGTTAGAGACTTGAAAGATGTTGTGTTTGAGAAAGATAAGCTTTGTACCTCTTGTCAAGCCGGCAAACAAGTTGGAAACACCCATCCTAAGAAAAGCATGATGAGCACTAGTAAAGCATTTGAGTTGTTGCACATGGATTTGTTTGGGCCAATACAATACACTAGCATCGGTGAAAACAAATATGGCTTTGTGATAGTGGATGACTATACTAGATATACTTGGGTATTCTTTCTAGTGGACAAGAGTGATATGTTTACAATATTCAAATCATTTGTCAAGGGCATTCACAATGAGTTTGAAACAACCATCAAGAGAGTTAGAAGTGACAATGGTAGTGAGTTCAAAAACACTAGAATTGATGAGTTATGTGATGAATTTGGAATTAGACATCAATTCTTGGCCAAGTACACTCCACAATCAAATGGCCTTGTTGAAAGGAAGAATAGAACACTCATTGATATGGCAAGGTCTATGCTTAGTGTAACACCCTCGGTGTTACATTGTACTGTTCTTGCTAAAACACTGCATGAGCATCTTACTTATGTGCAAATGTGTATGACATGAATTATAGATCAATGTTCGGCACTGGAAACATTTATATGAAACAAGAAACAAGTGTTACGTTTCATGTCGCATAACATTGTTAGTATTCTATTCGAATTTTCGTCGAACAAAAATGCTATAGAATGTTTTGTGAACGACGATAAAACATGTGTGGTCGAGGACAAGGATAGCTGGCTAGTACATCCAGTAGGTCGAAATTGGAATTCGACATGAAACCGTTCGAAGTAAGTCATTTTGCGTAAGTTTAGAAATGGGTCGACGAAGCCACGTTTGGCAAGTTTTGTAGAGCGATAGGCTTAGGAAGTGGCATGATGTTATGACTCCGGTTGATAGCTCTAAGCACCCTCATGTGCATTGAACAACTGGTTTGACGTTTGGAGCATCGAGTACAAGTTTTCAAGTTGCTTTAAAAAGCATGCACGGCACATGGGTTAGCTCTAGGCGTGGTCACCACTTGGCCTGGCACGCTGCTGGCTTGCTAGCGCGTTACCGCACCGGCCACATCCCACTGCCACGCCTGTGCATGCGCACGGCCCTGGTGCTGCTGCCTTGGCTGCCTGCTGCCACTTGCTGGCGCACGGGTCACCTCGTCGTGCCTGACGCATTGTGTCCGGGACGCCGACCGCGCCCTGCCGAGCCATGCCCTGCCGCGCCATGCCCTGCCCCGCTTTGGCCGGGAGTGTGCTGGGTCCACGCTATACGCCGCCCGTCGCCACACCGGTACTGCTTCCGTTGACTCACCTTGGCTGCTCGCGTGTGGGACGACAGCCTGCTCCACCATCACCTCTGCGTCACATTGCGCTGTGCTTCTCTTGTCCAGCGCTGCCCGCTGTGGTGTCGTACCGAGTTTCATCGACGTGCGGGCTCGGCCGTGTGGACAGCCGCCTAGGGCACGCCCCGCGTCCCCCATTGTTGTGCATGCTTGTATGTTGTGTTGACATCCAGAGCTGGGCCGAACCAAGCCGTGCCAAAGCTCACCTGCCTTCGCTATCGCCATGGCCAACGGGACCCCTCCTTCCTTCAATTCATCATGACCGCAGCACTATGCTCCAATTCATCGCACTCTCGGCTCCACTAGGTAGCTGGCCGTGCAATCGTCCCCACCTTGCTGCGTATGTCATTGCACAGAGCCGCAATTTGAAAACGCCGCCCCACCTGGTCCATAAGACCGGACGGACATGCACCGTTGGCAAGCCAACTGTTCTGAGCACCCAGTAGTGATTCATTGCACCACCAGCCTAGTCTTACCATCCTGAGCACCCCGTGCACCTCAGTCGTGGCTTTATAGTAGCCCTGCCTTCCACGACGCGGCCGTGCCATCGCTGAGCGCCGTCGCATCGTCGGTGCACACGTGGCCAACCCAGCTCGGGCCTTCTTCGGCCAGACCGTCACCTCAACGGTCTCTGTGGGTAGTTCCTCGAGCTCGCTAGCTATTTAGTTTGCTCCGCTTTCACTGTGGCTCATGGGAACGTACCCGCCATCGCAGGTCAAGGATCACCGCCGAGGAGGGAGCCTACGACAATGCCCCTGTTCACCGTATCACCTCCGGTAGCTGCGTGTTGTCGTCGAGGTAACCATCGGTCTCTTAAATAGGACATGGAGGGTCGGGTGGCACCGGCATGGCCACTCGGTGCCCGCGCCATCGCGCCAGTGCGCGCACGGGTGCCGGGGATGTCACCGCGGCGAAGAAGAAGAAAGGGGAGGGTGTAGTTGTAAAACCGTAGACTAGAGGAATAGTGCCTTAGAGCTCGTAGTAAATACCGCATAGTTCGGGGATGTTTTTGCATGTTTGCCATCGCGCGCGGGTCTCTCCCGTCGTGGGCCGTTGGCCAGCTAGGCCACGCCCCTGCGTGGGCCACGCTTCGCTGGCATGCGCGCCGTGCCGTCGTGGGCCAAGCCGCGCGAGTTGGGCCACGAGTTGGAATTCGGTTTCCTTAATTTCTAGTAAAGTAGAAATGTTTATTTATTTTTGATAAGAGTTGAACTTCGATAAATCGTAGTAAATTGCGTAGTTGTCCAAAAAATAGTGAGACTAATTTTGTTAGGTTCACAAAAATACCACCTACCTGATAGAATAGTTGGATTGTAGTTAGCTGTGATGAGTATTGGGTCATAAATTCAAAACTAGAGGGCTAATGTTAGGTAGGTTAATACTTGTAGGAATATTTGTGGATAATTGGTGATAGATATAGACACAAAATTTTTATAGTAGGTTCATTAGGTTGTTATGTACTTGCTGTAAATTTTGTAGCCTTAGAATGGGTTTCTAAATAAAGTTGCTATTACTCTTGATTTGTCGTATATAGCGTAAATCGATATTAGGAATAAGAATACCTGTAGTTGCTATAATAATAATGAATGTCGCATTTCAAACTTGTTATCAGTAACAATAGGAAGCTTAGCACCGTGGTGGATAGAACTAGCTTAGTAGTTAAATCAATGTACTTTTATTTTAAGAGCTGCTGTTGTTATATTCGTAAGCATTGCATCATCATTTCATGCATGTAGATCATGAACTGGTAAACTTCGTGCCCGTCGGTGAGCCAAAGTACGACGAGGTGATCAAGGAGTATGAGGAGGAGATCCTCTTGTAGAAGGGAGCCTAGGAGCATGTTGGTGCTGACACTACTGACCCAGCGCCTGCCCAAGGCAAGCCCCGGTGCATAACCCTTATTTTAAATGATCACTGAATATATATGATGTGCATTTACGTTATAGGCATTTTATAGAAACTACATGCATAAATATATCTACCTACGAGTCCTACTAGTATAGGTCGGGTAGTTGCTATGCTCAGGATATCAGTAGCGTGAGTAACCTGCCGTTACTCGCAAATAGGTGATAAAATAAGATCACGCATGAAAAGAATGGTGGAAAGGAAAATGGTGACCGGACAGGGATATGGTTCGGGTACTGGTGGGTGTAAGGGGTTGTGCCCTGCAACCAACAGGGCATAGCTCAGTTACACTTGTTCCCTGTCTGTGTCGATTAAGGACCGGTCGTTGCATATGGCTCTAGGCAAGTCATAGATCTATTGTCCTGAGCACATACTTGGGTATGGGCGCAGGGAAGACTTGTTGCTCTCTTGTCGTGGATCCGGCTCTTTCTAGACTGACTGATGGGAAGAGGAGGTGGTGGAGGTCCTTGCACCACACTGAGTCCGGGGCTCAGGAGTGAGGGCTTGGAGTCCATGTTTGGACAGGGACCTGGACACTCGGGACAGGAGAGTGGTGGGTTAGTCATGCTTGTGCCTGGGGTATAAGCGGGGCATGTGTTTTTGGGGCACCCAGCTAGGGACATTGATTCGTGAATCGCTGGCATTCCGGTATGGCTTGTCTATGGTTTAGCACCGTAGTAAGAACTAAAAGTTGAAATGAGAAGAAATGGAACTGATTGCTCCACTCTGCTTGAAAGTAGAACAGGTGCTTATATAGATTGGCTAGATGATAACTTAAGACAACTAATAATAAGACATAAATAAGGACTCACTATTAGAGCTGTTTTTGCTAAAGAAAACCAGCAAACCATAAAGGTTATCATAATCCTTGGAGTCGGGAAATTATTCCCACTAGTCGGATAAGTCTTGCGAGTACATTGTGTACTTAGGGTTTATTTACCCCTGTTGCAGGTGATGCTTGAGGAGTACCCCTTTGTGTGGAGGATTCTTCTGGTGGGCATAGATAGATCCTCGCCCTTATCGCTAGTTGTTATTTTTAAATTCCGCTGTCATTATTCTGCACTCTGGTATTTGGTATTGTAATAATATACTTTTTAAGAAACTCTGATGTATGAAATAAACTGGTATTGTAACTCGTTCTCATAATTGGATCCTTGGAAAAAATGTGGATCTTTTGGGTTCTCCCTTGGGGTGTGCCCGACGGATACCGGCCGCTATAGCTTGCTTTTGGGGTGCTTAGTGTCTGGTGGAAGACAAGCACCTCTGTAAGTATGCTATCTTGGGCGGTTCTGCCACAGTTGGTACCAGAGCCAATAATGGTTATGAGTTTCATCACTCTTTTTCAAAACTTAAAAATTTGACCAACAAAAGTTTTGCAAAAAGTAGGATGCGATTATATTATGTAAATAAAAATAAGCCCTAGCAATATGGTATATCTAGGATAGCGGCACTGGTTTTATCTAATCAGTTTTCTGTAGGTACACTGACTTACGTTGTGTAAGAAATCGCTTAGTATACGGAAAGTGAGTGTGCGATGTGCCGAAAATTTTACGAATGTCGCTATATTCCGGCTCGAGTGAACGTATAGGCCAAAACATGCATCATAATAATAGTCTTACTTGAACTAAAATCCCCCTTCACGTATAAGTGAGTAGTAAATTGGTAGGGCTAACTAAATGAATGCTTTAATAATTGTGCTGTCGTTTCTCTAATCCCTTGATTCTGATTGGAAGGGTGTTCTAATGGATGGTTCCTATCTCTTATAGATGAACCTAAGGTCTAGACATGGAAGCACCAGTGCTGGAGCAACTCACGGGCTTAGCGAGGGCCAAGGCGATAGTGGCTAGGCCCACGAGCATAATGGGGAGAGCCATGGGGCTCCGCTTTTGGCTCCTCCTCCACCACCACCGCCGCCTCTGATGACCCACGCCGAGATGATGGCTAAGTTGTTGGCGGCTCATCGAGAGTCAGCTCATGCCATGGACATCATGGCACAAGCTATCGTGGGCCTCGCCCGCGGTGGCAACGGGGGCAACGGTGGGAACGGGGGTGGTGCCCACCATCCTGAGGGACCGTCCTCTTACTAGGACTTTCTCAAGACTCACCCACCCACCTTCACCCTATCTGATGAGCCCCTAGAGGCGGAGCACTGGCTTTGCACTCTGGAGCAGAAATTTTGGTTGCTCGGAGTGGCCGACGAACAGAAGGTGCGCTTTGCAGCGCTGCCACTTTTGGGGTTCATAGGTGCCTGGTGGGACACCTTCTAGGCCATGGAGCAGCCTGATCATCCGGCTACCTGGTGGGAGTTCACCACTACATTCCGAGAGTTCTTTATCCCTACTAGTGTCATCAACCAGAAGGTGACCGAGTTCCTAGAGCTGCGCTAGGGGAGCAGGACAGTGATGGACTACGTGACTAAGTTCAATCACTTAGCCCAGTATGCTGGTAGTCAGGTGGACACTGATGACAAGAAGAAGGAATGCTTCTTTCGTGGTTTCGCTCCCCTCCTTCAGGAGAAACTGTACACGGTGTACTATCAGACCTTCAGAGCACTAATGAACGCTGCCATTACCATGGAGGGTTTTCAGCGGGAGTCTCAGGCTGATTGGAAGAGGAAGTAGGTGGCCACAGTGTCCTCTAGCCACCCTCACACACAGAAGATATAGGCTGTCCGGCAGGGGCCCTATCAATCATCCGACGGGAATTCGTTCTGGTAGCCCTAGCAGACTTCGCAAGCTTCCTCCACTCAGTACCGTGCACCTCCGCAGCAAGTGCAGCCCTAGCAACCTCAGGGACAGCAGGTTCCACCTCGTCAGGGGTTTGGGAACAAGCCTGGTGCCTGCTTCAAGTGTGGCAAAGATGGCCACTATGCTAGGGAGTGTCCCCATCATCAGCCAGCTCAGTCCGCTCAACCGTCAGCGAACTCTAGGCTTATCAAGAGGACCATCATCAAGAAGAAAGTGCCTAGTAGGTCCGGTCAGGTGCATTTCATAGGTGCTGAGTAGGTTGTGCAGCAGGAGGCAGTGATGGCTGGTATGTTTACCATCGACTCCCATCCAACTCTTGTGTTGTTCAATTCTAGTGCATCACATTCCTTTATGAGTATGGGGTTTATAGAGCGACACAATTTACCACTTATGGCTATACCATATGCCTATAAGATCTGTACTATGAGTTCGCAATTATTCATCAATACCTACATGGATACAATAAGTTTGGTATTAGCCACCCACACTTACCGTCTACAGTTCATGGTAATGCCTGGGCAAGGTATTGATGCTATTCTTGGAATGAACTGGTTGCGGGTGTATGGGGTAGTATTGGATATGAAGAGAAGAAGTGTCGAGTTATGGCTTCCGTCGTCTGAGGATATGATGTCTCTACTTGTACCCTCAGATCCAGTCTTACCTGTTGCTGCCCATGCTAAAGCCTCTCCTGATCTTACGTCCATCCCTATGGTTTGTGAGTTTCCGGATGTTTTTCCTAAAGATCTTCCGAGGTTGCCACTAGACAGAGAGGTAGAGTTCTCCATTGAGCTAGAGCCCGGTACTACTCCTATCTCCAGACGCCTGTACCGCATGGCTCCAAGGGAACTAGCAGAAATGAAGAAGCAGCTAGAAGAGTTGATGGACAAAGGTTTCATTCATCTGAGTTCTTCACCATGGGGTTGCCCAGCCATTTTTGTGAAGAAAAAGGATGGTACTTTGAGGATGTATGTGGATTACTGTCCCCTTAATGCGGTAACAGTTAAGAACAAGTATCACTTGCCCTGCATAGATACTTTATTCAACCAATTAGCGGGTGCCAAGGTATTCTCGAAGATTGATCTTCGATCAGGCTATCATCAGATCAAGATCAGGCCATATGATATACCAAAGACAACTTTCTCTACTAGGTATGGGCTGTATGAGTACCTAGTGATGTTGTTTGGTCTCACCAATGCCCCAGCCTTCTTCATGTACCTGATGAATTCAATTTTCATGCCGAAACTGGATAAGTTTGTGGTTGTTTTTATTGATGACATCCTGATCTATTCCAAGAATGATGAAGAGCATGCCCAACACCTTCGGGTAGTACTGGCTCGACTAAGGGAGCACAAACTGTATGCTAAATTTAGCAAGTGCAAATTTTGGTTAGATCGAGTGCAATTTTTAGGGCATATGTTAACACCTGAGGGTGTTTCGGTAGATCCTAGCAAAGTGCAAGATGTGTTAGATTGGAAATCCCCCAAGTCTATGCATCAGATTCGTCAGTTCCTTGGTCTAGCTGGATACTATTGGCGCTTCATTCCTGATTTCTCCAAGATAGTCCAGCCAATGACCAAGCTGCTCCAAAAGGAAGCTAAGTTTGATTGGAGCCTAGCTTGTGAAGAAGCTTTCCAAACTTTGAAGACATTTCTGACCACTGCTCCTGTGTTGGCCTAGCCAGATATTGATAGGCCCTTTGATGTATACTGTGATGCCTTGAAGACGAGGTTGGGGTGTGTGCTTATGCAAGATGGGTGTGTAATAGCTTATGCTTCGCGCCAGCTAAAGAAGCACGCGGTGAATTACCCCACCCATGACTTAGAGCTAGCTGCTGTAGTTCACTCTCTGAAGATTTGGAGGCACTATCTATTGGGCAACAAAGTGCACATCTTTACTGATCACAAGAGCCTCAAGTATATTTTTACTCAGTCTGAGTTGAACATGAGGTAATGGAGATGGCTAGAGTTGATAAAGGATTACAACTTGGAAGTTCATTATCACCCAGGAAAAGCCAATGTTGTGGCTGATGCTTTGAGCTGCAAGGCACACCAGGTTGAGGAAACACCTTTGTCTCTCAACCACACAGAGGTGTTCGCTCACACTACATTGACCTCAGAGTTACTAGAATAGATTATTCGAGAGCAAAAGGAAGATCCCAAAGAAATTCCCCACATCAGAAAATTGATGGCCAAAGGGTGTGGCCCTCACTTCAGTGTTGATGAACATGGAGTGGTGAGATATAAGGATAGACTGGTGGTCCCATCCAATGAGGAGCTAAAAAGGAAGATTTTGAATGAAGCTCATCATTCAAAACTGTCTATTCATCCTGGCAGTAACAAGATGTATCATGATCTGCGCCACTTGTACTGGTGGCCTAACATGAAATAGGACATCACCCGACATGTCGCGGAGTGCGACACTTGTGGTAGAGTTAAGGCAGATCATATGCGTACTCTAGGATATTTGCAGCCCTTACCTATTCCTGTTTGGAAATGGGAAGATATTTCCATGGACTTTGTGGTGGGTTTGCCCCGCACATCCTAGGGCTATGATTCTATCTGGGTCATTGTGGACCGTCTGACTAAGTCTACTCATTTTATCCTGGTGGACACCAGATATGCAGCCAAAAAGTATGCTTAGATATAGTTTGATCAGATTGTGACTCTACATGGGGTTCCCCTTACTATCATCTCTGATAGAGGGTCAGTCTTTATCTCTCATTTTTGGGACCAACTATAGCAATGTCTTGGTACTCATCTCCTCAGGAGCTCTGCATACCATCCACAAACTGACGGCCAAACTGAAAGGGTGAACCAGGTGCTCAAGGACATGTTGAGAGCTTGTGCCATTTCTTTTCCTAAGAAGTGGGATAAATGCTTGAAGTTAGCGGAATTCTCTTACAATAATAGCTACCAAGAAAGCATCCGCATGGCACCATTTGAAGCTCTATATGGAAGGAAGTGTAGGACACCACTCAACTAGGTTGAAGTGGGAAACCGTGGGTACTTTGGGCCTAAATTCATCATAGAAGCTTGAGATCAAGTGAGCATTATTTGGAGTCACTTGAAAGCAGCTCAAAGCCGATAGAAGGCTTATGCTGATAAAGAAGGCCCTTAGAGTTTGCAGCTGGAGATTATATGTATCTCAAGGTGTCTCCTATGAGAGGGGTGCATCGGTTTGGCATCCGTGGCAAGCTAGCACCTTGATATGTGGTCCCGTATCAGGTATTAGAGCAATGTGGTCCAGTTGCTTACCATCTACAACTTCCAGATATTCTATCTATAGTACATAATGTGTTCTATGTATCACAACTGAAGAAGTGTTTGTGGGTTCCTGATGAAGCGATGGAAATGGAAGGACTTCCCCTCTAGCTAGATTTAACTTATGTGGAGCACCCTATCAAAATCTTGGATGAGAAGGAGAGAGTGACCAGGAACAGAGTGGTAAAGTTCTACAAGGTGCAGTGGCAAAACCATTCAAAAGATGAAGCCACCTGGAAACAAAGAGCGTTACCTATTGCAGCATTACCCCCATCTTCTCGCCGGCTTGGATAGTTAGTTGCTACGCCAAACATGTTTTCCCTATCTCTTCCTCACACTAGGCACAAAAAATCTCAGGTCGAGATTTTGTTTTAGGGGGGTAGATTTGTAACACCCTCGGTGTTATATTATACTATTCTTGCTAAAACATTGCATGAGCATCTTTCTTATGTGCAAATGTGTATGACATGAATTATAGATCAATGTTCGGCACTGGAAACATTTATATGAAACAAGAAACAAGTGTTACGTTTCATGTCGCATAACATTGTTAGTATTCTAATCGAATTTTTGTTGAACAAAAATGCTATAGAACATTTTGCGAACGGCAATAAAACATGTGCGGTCGAGGATGAGGATAGCTGGCTAGTACATCTAGTAGGTTGAACTTGGAATTCGACGCGAAACCGTTCGAAGTAAGTCGTTTCGCGTAAGTTTAGAAATGGGTCGACGAAGCCACGTTTGGCAAGTTTTGTAGAGCGATCGGCTTAGGAAGTGGTGCGATGTTATGACTCTGGTTGATAGCTCTAAGCACCCTCGTGCGCATCGAACAGCTGGTTTGACGTTTGGAGCATCGGGTACAAGTTTTCAAGCTGCTTTAAAAAGCGTGCATGGCACATGGGTTAGCTCTGGGCGCGGTCACCATTGGCCTGGCATGCTGCTAGCTTGCCAGCACGCTGCCGCACCGGCCACGTCCCACTGCCGCGCCTGTGCACGCGCACAGCCCTAGCGCTGCTGCCTTGGCTGCCTACTGCCACTTGCTAGCGCGTGGGTCACCTCGCTGTGCCTGACGCACTGCGTCTAGGATGCCGACCGCGCCCTGCCGAGCCATGCCCTACCGCGCGATGCCCTGCCTCGCTTTGGCCGGGAGTGCACCGGGTCCGCGCTATACGCCGCCTGTTGCCACGCCGGTACTGCTTCCGTTGACTCACCATGGTTGCTCACGCGTGGGACGACAGCCTGCTCCACCATCACCTCCGCGTCACATTGCGTTGTGCTTCTCTTGTCCAGCGCTGCCTGTTGTGGCGCCGTACTGGGTTTCATCGACGTGCGGGCTCCGCCGTGTGGACAGTCGCCTAGGGCACGCCCCGCTGTCCCCCATTGTTGTGTGTGCTTGTATGTTGCATTGACATCCGTAGCTGGGCCGAACCAAGCCATGCCAAAGCTCCCCTGCCTTCGCTGTCGCCATGGCCGGTGGGACCCCCCTTTCCTTCAATTCGTCGTGACCGCAACACTATGCTCCAATTCGTTGCACCCTCGGCTCCGCTAGGTAGCTGGTCGCGCAACCATCCCCACCTTGCCGCGTATGCCGTTGCACAGAGCTGCAATTTGTAAACGCCGCCCCGCCAGGTCCATAAGACCGGACAGACACGCATCGTCGGTAAGCCAATTGTTTCGAGCACCCAGTAGCGATTCATTGCACCACCAGCCTAGTCTTACCCTCCTGAGCACCCCACGCACCTTAGTCGTAGCTTTACAGCAGCCTCGCCTTCCACGACATGGCCGTGCCATCGCCAGGCACCGTTGCATCGTCGGTGCGCACGCGACCAACCCAGCTCGGGCCTTCTCCGGCCAGACCGTCACCTCAAGGGTCTCCGTGGGTAGTTCCTCAAGCTCGCTAGCTATTTGGTTTGCTCTGCTTTTGCTGTGGCTCACGGGAATGTACCCGCCATCGTAGGTCAAGGATCACCGCTGGGGAGGGAGCCTGGGACGACGCCCCTGTTCGTCGTATCACCTCCGGTAGCTGCGTGTTGTCGTTGAGGTAACCATCGGTCTCTTAGATAGGACATGGAGGGTCAGGTGGTGCTGGCGTGGCCGTCCGGTGCCTGCGCCGTCGTGCCAGTGCGCGCACGGGTGCCGGGGATGTCGCCGCGGCGAAGAAGACGAAAGGGTAGGGTGTAGTTGTAAAACCGTAGACTAGAGGAATAGTGCCTTAGAGCTCATAGTAAATACCAAATAGTTCGGGGATGTTTTTGCATGTTTGCCGTCGCGCGCAGGTCTCTCCCATCGTGGGCCGTTGGCCGACTGGGCCATGAGTTGGGCCACGAGTTGGAATTCAGTTTCCTTAATTTCTAGTAAAGTAGAAATGCTTATTTATTTTTTATAAGAGTTGAACTTCGATAAATCATAGTAAATTGTGTAGTTGTCCAAAAATAGTGAGACTAATTTTGTTAGATTCACAAAAATACCACCTACCTGATAGAATAGTTGGATTACAGTTAGCTATGATGAGTATTGGGTCATAAATTCAAAAGGGAAAATGGTGTTCTTGCCCTTATGCAGGAGTCTAATTGTGATTTTGCCCTTGTTTTCTCAACTTTGTGATTTTGCCCTTGCTATTTTGAATTGAATCGTCCGTTTGCCCCTGGTTTGGATGCCGTCAGATGGTCATAGAATAAATGAATTAAAAAATTCAAAATCTAAAAAAAACAAAGGCGAAAAAGACCAAATTGCCCCTTATCCTTATATTTAGTGCCTTTCTCACGGGCCGGCTGCATCGACCGGGGCGTCGGGGGCATCCGGCGACGACGGCGTTGGTAGTGCACGGCGCGCGGTGCAGCAACGGCTCCCAGCGGCGGGGCTCGTCGCGCGCGGGGCAGCTCCTCCTCCCTCCTTCCTGCTCCCCCCCAGCGTGGATCATCCTCCCTCCTTCCCGCTCCCCCCGGCGTGTCTCCTCCTCCCTCCGCCACACTCCGGCGTCCGCTTATCCTAGCGTTGCCGGCTAGGGTTGCGTGAGCTTCCTCCGGCAGGCTCCCTTCCACGCGAGCATGAGCTTCCTCCGGTGAGCTCCTCTCTAGGTGGCTTCCTCCGGTGAGCGTGAGGCTCTCTCCACCCTGGGCGCTGCCACCCTCCTCTAGGCACGCCCTCCACCCCAGGCGCCGCCACCCTCTACCTAGGCGCTGCTCCTCGGGGCCATGAGGTCGGCTGCTTGTTGCTGTCCCCTAGGCCGCCGTAGCCCTTGCCCTGCCTTGGATCTGTTCTGCCTAGGATCCATGAGGGCCACCCATCCTACTCGTGCTCTCGCCTGGGATCTGAGCGAGAAAGGAGCCCGCAGTGGACGAGCAACTTAGCGACGACGCTTCCTCGCTGATGTCCCTGGCTTCGGTGTGTGCTCGATGGACGAGCAGCCTGGCGGTGGCATCTCCGAGCATCTCAACGGACGAGCAGATCCCCGTGGCTCCCATTCTCCGCCAGCGTGTCACCGCCATCGGCTGCCAACTTCCCACCGCCAAGAACTAGCCAACCGAGTTCGCGACGTCGCCCTGGTGCTGTAGAGCCACCCTACTCGTGCTTTCATGGACCAGAGCATGAGAGCGAGAGCTGCCCGTGCTCTATCCACGTGCCTCCCCCGACGGCGTTCACGTCCTCGGCACGGTGCACAGGTGGCTCGGCCCTGCTCCCCGCGCGCCCCATCCCCATACCCCTAGCAGCCATAGCCTAACCCTATGCCCCAGTGGCTAGGCCCCAACACCGCATCTCCGGTGGCCGTGCCATGGCCGAACGGTCGACCCCGCGCTGCGCGCAACCGAGCCTCGGCCAGACAGGGGCAAAATCACAATTAGGCATAAAAACAAGGGGCAAAATCGCATGGGCATTCATGTCTTTTATACAAAGTTTAACACCGTTAGGGGTGGATGATGGAGCAGGGGCAAACTGGTGCTTCGTGAATAGCACAGTAGGGGTAAATTCACAAAGTCAAAAAAATAGGGGTAAAATCACAATTTCGATACAAAACAAGGGTACAAACACAAGAGCCCCAATTCAAAACTAGAGGGCTAATGTTAGGTAGGTTAATACTTGTAGGAATATTTGTGGATAATTGGTGATAGATATAGACACAAATTTTTTATAGTAGGTTCACTAGGTTGTTATGTACTTGCTATAAATTTTGTAGCCTTAGAATGGGTTTCTAAATAAAGTAGCTATTACTCTTGATTTGTCGTATATAGCGTAAATCGGTATTAGGAATAAGAATACCTGTAGTTGCTATAATAATAATGAATGTCGCATTTCAAACTTGTTATCGGTAACAATAGGAAGCTTAGCACCATGGTGGATAGAACTAGCTTAGTAGTTAAATCGATGTACTTTTATTTTAAGAGCTGCTGTTGTTATATTCCTAAGCATTGCATCATCATTTCATGCATGTAGATCACGAACTGGTAGACTTTGTGCCCGTCGGTGAGCCAGAGTATGACGAGGTGATCGAGGAGTACGAGGAGGAGATCCTTTTACAGGAGGGAGCCTAGGAGCCTGTTGGTGCTGACACTACTGACCCGGCGCCTGCCCAAGGCAAGCCCCGGTGTATAACCCTTATTTTAAATGATCACTGAATATATATGATGTGCATTTATGTTATAGGCATTTTATGGAAACTACATGCATAAATATATCTACCTACGAGTCCTACTAGTATAGGTCGGGTAGTTGCTATGCTCAGGATATCGGTAGCGTGAGTAACCTGCCGTTACTCGCAAATAGGTGATAAAATAAGATCGCGCATGAAAAGAATGGTGGAAAGGAAAATGGTGACCGGGCAGGGATATGGTTTGGGTACTGGTGGGTGTAAGGGGTTGTGCCCTGCGGCCAATAGGGCATAGCTCGGTTACACTTGTTCCCTGTCTGTGTCGATTAAGGACCGGTCGTTGCATATGGCTCTAGGCAAGTCACAGATCTATTGTCTTGAGCACATACTTGAGTATGGGCGCAGGGAAGACTTGTTGTCCTCTTGTTGTGGATCCGGCTCTTTCCAGACCGACTGATAGGAAGAGGAGGTGGTGGAGGTCCTTGCACCACACTGAGTCCAGGACTCAGGAGTGGGGGCTTGGAGTCCAAGTTTGGACGGGGACCTGGACACTCAGGATAGGAGAGTGGTGGGTTAGTCCTGCTTATGCCTGGGGTACAAGTGGGGTGTGTATTTTTGGGGCACCCAGCTGGCGTTTCGGTATGGCTTGTCTACGGTTTAGCACCGTAGTAAGAATTGAAAGTTGAAAGGAGAAGAAATAGAACTGATTGCTCTACTCTTGCTTGAAAGTAGAACATGTGCTTATATAGATTGGCTAGATGATAACTTAATACGGCTAATAATAAGACATAAATAAGGACTCACTATTAGAGCTGTTTTTTGCTAAAAAAAACCAGCAAACCATAAAGCTTATCATAATCCTTGGAGTCGGGAAATTAGTCCCACTAGTCGGATAAGTCTTGCGAGTACATTATGTACTCAGGGTTTATTTACCCCTATTGCAGGTGATGCTTGAGGAGTACCCCTTTGTGTGGAGGATTCTTCTGGTAGGCACAGACAGATCCTCACCCTTATCGCTAGTTGTTATTTTTAAATTCTGCTGTCATTATTCTGCAGTCTGGTATTTGGTATTGTAATAATGTACTTTTTAAAAAACTCTAATGTATGAAATGAACTGGTATTGTAACTCGTTCTCATTATTGTATCCTTGGGAAAAATATGGATCTTTCAGGTTCTCCCTCGGGGTGTGCCCGACGGATACCGGCTGCTGTAGCTTGCTTTCAGGGTGCTTAGTGTCTGGTGGAAGACAAGTGCCTCTGTAAGTGTGCTATCTTGGGCGGTTCTGCCACACTTAGTGAGTACAATGTGAGTCAATCTTTTTGGGGCAAAGCTATCAACACGGCTTGGCATTGTAGCAACTGCTTGTATTGTCGCCCATTGAAAGAAAAGACACCATATGAGCTCTTGAATGGTAGAAAGCTATCGACAAAAGATGCTCAGTAGTCCACCGAGGGGTATCCCATGATGGTAGATTTGTCATAGAGGTGAGCGAGATCAGGAGCGAGATGGTAATACAAGCACCAAGACACAAGATTTAGACAGGTTCGGCTGTTAGTATGACGTAATACCTACATCTTGTGTTCTGATGTATTGCATTGAGATGTATCAATCTATCCACTAGGGGACCTCTACCTCTCCTTATATACTCTGGAGGGGTAGGGTTATAAGGAAAGTAGCCTATTTGGTACTATACAATATCTTGCGGTGCACGCCGAGCAGCGCCGTGCACGCCTTGATCTTATGGGCTGGGCCACCTCTGATGGTGCGGCCCATGTCTTGTCTTGTGGATACCAGGGGCCGTACCCCCACAAAAGCCCAACATTGCATACTTTCAGGTGTTTGGTTGTAAATGCTATATCTTGAAGAAAGGCACTAGATTGGGAGAGTTTGATAAGAAATGTGATGAAGGATTCTTACTTGGATACTCTACTCAAGCAAAGCATATAGAGTTTGAAATATGGCAAGTGGTACTCTTGAAGAGGTGCATGATGTTGAATTTGATGAAACCAAGGGTTCCCAAGATGAGAATGAGAATCTTGAAGATGTTAGAGGCATTCAACTTTCAAATGCCATGAAGAACATGGTTGTTGGTGACTTAAGGCCTAGGCAATTGATTGATGATGAAGATGATCAAGTGCAAGTGCTCTCTAACTTAATTGTGCAAGATGACACTAATCAAGCAAGTACAAGTGGCTCTCATGACAATGTGCAAGATCAAGTGGCTAGTACATCATCTCAACCAAATGATCAAGCAAGTGCAAGCAATGTTCCAATACTAGACAAAAATACAGTTTTAAAGTTGATGGACCTGGATGACACACCACCAAAAGTTAGTAGACCTAAAAATATAGTTTAAAAGTTGATGGACCTGGATGACACACCACCTAAAGTTAATGAAACTACGGTGCATTTAAATCTAATAGTAACCTCCGTCCTAGTGATGATTTGCAATTCCAACAATTATCCAAACAAAGACAATAATGATCATGCATGCACTTCATTCTAGTCACAGGAATATTTCAAAGTATCAACTGGCAACCAATAAGCAGCAAAAAGATCTCTGCCTTTCTGTCCAGCTCATCTATCTTAGACAGCAAGTTAGATTTATGTTTCTTATTTTGTGAGGATAGATTTCTAGCTCAACCTCTAAGAAAACATCGCAACCTTCTAATTTTGTTTTGCCATTTCTCCATAGGTGACCTACCCTTATTCTGAGATTCCCAAACCTCTTTACACCTAAAGTCAATGGATCTACGATGCATTTAACTCTAATAGTGACTTCCCTCCTGGTGATGATTTGCAATTCCAACAATTATCCAAGCAAAGGCAATAATGATCATGCATGCACTTCATTCTAGTCACAGGAATATTTCAAAGTATCAACTGGCAACCAATACGCAACAAAAATATCTCTGCCTTTCTGTCTAGCTCATCTATCTTAGACAGCAAGTTAGATTTATGTTTCTTATTTTGTGAGGACAGATTTCTAGCTCAACCTCTAAGGAAACATCGCAATCTTCTAATTTTGTTTTGCCATTTCTCCATAGGCGACCTACCCTTATTCTTAGATTCCTAGACCTCTCTAACCAACTCATAAAAATCATCTCTTGTTAGCCACGCTAGCTCGAATTTAAAGTTCCTAACGTTACCTCTGTGAGATGGTTCCCCAGTATCTAATAAAAGAGGTGTATGATCTAAGATCTCTCGGGTAAGTGCTTGAACGGAAGTTAGTGGAAATTTTTGTTCCCAATCTGTTGTTACTAAAATACGATCTAACTTTTCATAAGTGGGAACCTATGCATAATTTGCCCAAGTGTATTTCCTACCTGTCATCTCTAGCTCTCTTAAGTTCAAAGTCTCAATAATAGCGTTAAATAAAAGTGGCCACTTATTGTTATACCTTGAATTGTTTTTTCAGATGGGTTTCTAATGATATTGAAATCTCCCTCTACTATCAAAGGGAGATCCCCATAGCTAGTATAGGCTCATACTAACTTTGATAAGAAGTGTTCTTTGTGCTTTTCCTATGTTGCCCCATATATAGACACAAGAGCCCAACAAAAACCATCTATTTTATTTTTAATGACAAACTTGATATGATAATCACCATCCTCAATACTCTATACTTCAAAATAGCCCTGATTTATACCCATGAGCATCCCCAGACATGCCCCGAGGACACCGCCAATGCCAAATAAAATCAGCCCCCACACAAAAGTTCTCTAAACACTGAGTCGAGAAACTATTTTTATTGGCCTATGACAGCGCTATAAAATCAAGGTTATTATCCATAGCCACATCATGCAAAAAAGTATATTTAGCTAGGTCACATAGTTCCATAAAACACCTTTCATTGGAATACTATTTTTTCCTTGCAACTGTATTCTTATTGAGGAGTTTCTTTTTCTTTTTGCTCTTTGCCACCTTGATGGGTACATCTACGAGTACTCCATCTAGGTCTGCACTATTATCGTCCATCACCTCTTCCATTAATTCACCATAGAGTCGACTTATGGTGAAGGTGTCAGGATCGATCTCATCCTCCTTAGACTCAATTTCAATCTCATCTTTGCTCGAACAAATAGATGGTTTCAGTCAATCTTTTTCAACATTTTTTAAAAGATCAATAGACCCAGTAATCAATTTGTCTTTGACACCCAAACTTATGCCCATCCCCCTAAGTTTTCCTCAATACGAACATTAGAAAAGGATCAAAAAGATTTATCATGTAAATTACCTTGGGGTTCCTCGAGGTTTTTGATAGCAACTCTTTTTTCTGCCTTCTCCAGAGAGCCCACATCAGCCACATCTGCATTTCGTTTGCTCCGCCATACTAGGGTCAGCTCCCCGTATGACAGAATCGCCATCTTCATGACACTCCCCAACTCCTTTTCTGACCCACCATCAGCTGCCACTCTAGCTCCTAGCATAGCATCAAGAAGAATGCCGAGGTGCTGAGTCCTATCAGCAAGCGCCCCTACTGCTGCCCCATCATCCTGCCCAACTAACACTTGTATCCGATCCTTCTCAAACAAGGTAGACTACAGCTCAAAAGAAGAATTCTCCTCCCGCTCCCTTGCTGCTACAGTAGACGGCAGTGTAGGCTGCTGTTGTCGACACAAAAACATGTCGATGCGCCTAGCACATAGCAAGCCAAAAGGATCTGCTTGATGGAGCAAGACTGGAGATCTGCTTGGCTTCAACGCAGGACCAATCGACCTTACAAATTCTCAAAGGCATGTCAGTCAATTTAACCTGCAACTGACAAGGAGAGAAAATTTATCAGTAATTTAAGGTGGAACATGCCGGTTTTGCCCAGACAGTTCCAAGTGTGCCGCTTCGAGACCAGCCAGATAGGGAAATCAACTAAATAGCCGATACACAAAGAAATCGACTGTTTACGGGCTACGATGCTCGTGGGTCACGATTGATTTATGATAACAAGTACAACGCACCTAGATATAAGTAACATCATTAGCTAAATAAATATAACTGGTGTAAAGCATTGAGCTGGTGAGTTTAACGAGAAAGGATATAACATGCGAACAAATCGACTGTTTAGTATGAACGGATCTACAAACACTCTGAATCTAATATGTTACCATCAACAGTGAGGTTCGACCGGATCAATGCAGCTATGATGATAACAACAAACTAAAGCCAAAGAATCCATACAACCGTCTATACATTGATAGGTTTTCTGAAAGACATGCTACACGTGTGGAAGCACATGCGAATCAGCCAAAATAGCCAATTCGGGAAGAAAATGGATTACAGCATGTGAACAATCGACTATTTAACATGGACAGATCTATAAACTTATCAGACCTAACATGTCATCCTTAATAGTGGGGTTTGACCGGATCGATGGCAGCCATGATAAAGACAACAAATCAAACCTTTAAAAGAAATAGATCTATTCACATTTAACAGGATCATGAAAACATACTGTAAGCGTTAAAGTGTGGGCGATCGACTATTTAGCCGATGCGGGCACAACAAACAGCCAGGGTCATGCCTGGTTGAAAGCAAATCTACCAACTAGCATCCTCTGATCTAAAGTACTAATAGTGGGGATCGACCGGATCGTTACATCCATAATAGCAAGCTATAGACCAGATTCAACTAGCTAGTAAACCTTTCCAAGATCAAACATGCCTTGACCATGTACTATGCACGATCAAGATCGAAGTAAAACATCGATGAAGCATAATCCATCATTCAAAGTAAGAACCATCGCAATGTAGCAACATAAACGATGGATTAAAAGGATGTGAGGCCCATCTAGATCGATCTCGATTGGGTAGATTGATATTGCTGAAAACCAATGACAATAAGAACATCAGCAAGATTGGTAACTTAATGAATCTTCCCGAAGGATGCCACCCTTAGATAGAGCCGATAATTTAACCTTAATCTAATTCAAGCAGTGGAGGTCGAACTTAACCGATGCGGCCGTACTTGAACTAGATAAGGATCGATAACTAGCTTATACTAGAGCTCGCAAGAGGTCGGTCGGACAGATGTAGCCTTACAAACAGAAGTATAAGACATGACGGTACTTATAGACAAGCTAGAGGTCGGCCAGACTGATGCAGCCCTGCTTGTTGAAGAACTCATCGAGATCTACACTACTCCTACTCCTAAGGGTTGGCATAAAGCCAAAAAAGTAATTGGTATTGATTGATTGGATATCTTGTACAATAGCCAGGGTCCAATATTTATACCCAGAACCTAAGCATGAATCCTACTCAAGAATGACTCATTACAATCTTTGGTATAAGAGAAAATATTCCTAACTTAAGATAACTTGGACCCTAATATTTCCCTTTTTATAGAGTCCGACATGTCTTTTCCGACGCCAACCGTAGCTTATTGATGTTATCTACTGATGTCATCTGAAGAGAGCCAATCCCAGTGCTGCATCTGAACCAGCTGATATCAATCCTTATGCAATCGACTCTTTGATGACACAATCTTAGAAGTTTCGAGTTCCCGCGTTCTTCTTCCCAAATTTTGGTGTAAACACATGCCCCCAATTTTGGAATAAAAATGGTTTTGTTCCAAAATTCCTATTTACCTGTTCACCATGTCGCAACCATTTATTCTGAGACATATGCGTGACTCCTGACTTCTCGGTTTGAGTTTTATATAATATCCTAACAGTATCATTTCCAAACTCACTCAGTCTATTCGCTTTCCCCTTCTTTCTTGAGCATATCTCAACAGCCGACGCCGCCATCATCAAGGCCTCAACCCTAGCAAATCCTCTGCACTATCAAGTTGTTATTCAAGCAACCTTCCTCAGATTTGGATCTATTTTGGCTGCAATGGCGACCAGCGACCACGTCCCTGAGGTATGATTTCAAGCTCCTATTTTCCAAGTATCAACCGTTACCCTGCATTTCCTTTCTTCTCAAATTTATTTTATCTGGTTTCTAGGAAATGAGAAACAAAATTTTGATTCCATCGGCTGTTGCTCCCAATGTCTATTTTCTTGGGCCTATGGGTGACCCTGATCTATCTGACTTTATCTATCAAGAAACCAACCGAATCCCCTTCAAATAATCTATAGTGGATTTGTCCCCTGGAACACCAAAACTCCCTTTAGAAACTGACCCAAAATTCCTAGGGGATGGAGAGATTGGTTTTGCAGAGTATCGAGGAAAAAGGCTGGAGATTGGGACATTTATTATTTGAATCAATGCTTGACACTCTCATTGTCTGGAATGGAGAGGAATGATTCACTACTGATTTCTACATCTTATTTCTGGTCTAACACCCTAAATGCTTTCATTTTTGGTCACAGCCCAATGACCATCACTTTGGCCGATGTTTATATGTTGACCGACCTTAGAATAATAGGATCAATGCAACCTTATGACTTCTTAAGTGCCGGATCCAAGAAATTAGCCAAAATATCAGACTGCACAGGATGGGCAAGCTACATTCTGAACCATATTAGAGACGGATCAACTGTTAGCGAAAGAGAATATGTGGCTTTTCTAAACATGTGGCTAAAAAGATTCATCTTCTGTGGGTCATCTTGTGGTCCGACTTACAATCATAAACTCATGGCAGAGCATCTGGCATTAGGCGTTGAAATTCCACTTGGAAAGTATCTGTTGGGATCGACTTACCATTTGATGCATCAGGTGGCCGCTCAGCTGCTGAAGAATAAAGCAGTGCACACCATCAGTGGCCCTTGGTGGCTAATACAAATGTGGTTAAATTTGTATATACATAAGATTGTAAAGCTAAATCTCTAGAATTTGAGCTTTCCCTCCTCCAACTTTGATGAGGAATACAGAGGCGAAGAAGGAAGAACCCGTCAGTGCATGAACTATGGTGAAGCTGCATTCACTATAACAATTGCTGTCGATATTGGCCATCTCTTCAAAAAGTTTTATAGAAGAGACCAGAAATTAGCTAAGGGACATATTGCCAATGCTTGAGAAGAATATAGCCGATTTGGTCCAAGATGCAGATTCAATGTAAAGAGTCTTCTTAGCCATTAAGGATAATTTATCTCTAGATGTTATTAAAGTCTTATCATATTTATCCATCATTAGAGATCAAGCCCCAAAGGTGAAAAAGGCTTAGAGGAATTTGTCTAATCACAAAGCTTTATTGGCTAAGAAGAATTCCAACAGACGAGATGCCAAAGAGCTGGCACAACTGATCGACAATTTGAAGAACTCCCCCCTTAGGATCGAGCCAGAGCGGAACCAATTAGAAACCAAGCGTGCAGAACTTGAGAAGGAGCTAGAGAACGTGAAGGCTACCATTGATCGCCACAAGTCCAATCTGGCCCAAATACCCAATGCCATTAAGTAGAAGAAATAGGAACTGCTGACCAAGGTCAGAGAAGGCAAGGCCATCTACAGTAGTCTTAAGAATATTCCCGGACCAGCCGAAGAAGACAAGCAACAAATTGCAGAAGTCGATGCTATCCGGCTAGAAGCATTGAAAGCAATCCAGGATGTTCTAAACTTGTAATCTGCATACTAACATGTATCTTATGTGGAACCAATGATAACCATATTTTCTGTCGATCTATTGTATTTCTTGTCTCGGCTAAAGAGCCGATTTTAAAATAGCCAATTCCAGATCTCTGACCTTAATCCGATTAAGTCTAAAAACATGGCCTTCATTAAGAAAAACTCCTCAATCTTCTATCCTCAGGTATCAACGTTGCATTCTCTTCGGTATTAGTGGGGTGGCGCTTCACCTTCTATTAATTGTGGTTGCCTTTTGCACATCCCGAGATATCTACCACCTTGCTTCGTGGCTATAAATACCAGCCGAGGGCTTCGGCCTGGAACACATCTATAGTCATAATTGCTCCTATTCCTTTGCGCTTCTCTACCCTCACAAAATCATAGATCCAATCAACCTTATGGCTGGTGAGGACAACAGGGGCAAGTGCGTGGCGGAGGAGTTTCCGGAGGAGAACCTGCCGATGAGCCAGTGCCTCCGTCTTATGAGGTGAGATCGATATCCTCTGCTCATGGCAATGGACTTCTCTAACTTGTTTATAGGTTCGTCTTGAATGATAGCCTTCGTCCACTTCCTCCCAGGGCCGGCGAGCCCTCCAATGCTGCGTCCCAATCCGCCTCTGCACCGGATTCATCGTCAGACTCCTCCGACTCCTACAACGGAGATGACGCCCGGCGTTTTCTTCGAGAGTGGAGGGCAGCCTAGGACCATTATTCTATGGCAACTTGGGAAAATAGTTAGCTTGAGATCCGCCTCGGAGCCTCTCAAGCCGCCCTTCACGCCACCGAGGAAGAGGCCAGCGCTACTCGGGCGTGGCTGGCCGAGTCTGACGCCATGGTGGCAGGTAAGATGGACTTCAAGAACACCTTTATTTTGATTTCCACTGTCTTTGCCTTGATATCTTCTTTGTTTCTATGATCGCCAGCCTTGACGGTGTAGTTGGAGTCCCTCTGGCTGGCGGTGAATGTGGCTACGACGGCCGTTAACGCCCGGGGCCCCCTCATCAATGCCCGCCTCCATGACATCCCAGCCCATGTCTAGGAGATTGCCATTCATGGCGTCCATCATGGCGCATCGGTGGCGCTCGCTGTGGCATAGGTCCAGACCGGGTACGAGCTCCATACCATGGAGATTGGTTTCCCGATGGGTGACGGCCTCGAGGAGCACGAGGAGTTGATCGAGGAATTCGTCGATGCAGCGAAGGCCATTGTGGACATCACATCCACTCAGGATGTGATAAATAATGTCTTTGATTAGTTTGTATTTAGGGCAAACTAATCAATGAATAAAATCTTCTATTTTCCCATGATCGTATCTTAGTGTACTTCTGCAATGTCTTTGTATACATCATGATTGTTTCTGTTTTTATTTTTGCTCTATAGGCGATACATCTCGTATCGGCCTTTCCCCCTTTTAGGTTAATTTTGAGCTAAAGGCAATCCCTTCTGGTACCGGCTATTAGAGCCGATGACTGAATAAATCGACCGTCAAGTATTGATCCAAATGCTAGGATAATATTCCTTCAAATATTTTTTATCGATCGCTTCTTGATAGGTTGCACCAAAACTCTTTAGACCAAAGATTAAATAATTGATCGATCTAGGCCAGACATCTCATTAAGCAAAACAATCTTTAAATTTCCTTTAATAAATCTATCCACTCTGGCTTGTACTCAGGATTTAACTTAGCGCTCATATACGTCGGCCTAGGCCTATCTCTAGGACCAATGTCTATGTCCTTTAATTCGCTGATCGACGTGAAGCCATGCCCTAGCTTACCACCTGTACCATCTATTGGATTATACATTAAAACAAACTTTCAAAGCCAATTGCTTGGATCGGCTATTGGATTTCATCATTGATCTTAATGAAGCCTCCTTCCCATAGCTTGCCAGAAAAACACTCGAAGTCTTCCAGTTCCTAATATATTGGATCGGCTGTTGCGATACTTACAGAATCATCAGCGTGAACCAACTCAACATTATCTCCATGCCACTGAATCAAGCAATGATGCATAGTCAATGGTACACAACAATTTGCATGAATCCAATCATGACCAAGTAGTAAACTGTATGACCCTTTTCCATCAATGACGAAGAATGTGGTGAGCAAAGTTTTACTCTCGATTGTCAATTCGACGTTCATTGCCCCCTAGTCTTAGATGCATTACCTCCAAAATCCTTAAGCATCATGTTGGTCTCAATCAAATCTTCTAGTCCCTTGCCAAGTTTACGAAAAGTGGTATAAGGCATAAGATTGACAGAAGCACCTCCATCCACCAACATTTTGCTCATCGGCTTTCCATCGACAAAACCTTTTACACATAAAGTTTTTAAGTGCCGATGCTTGACTGGCTTATTGAATATAGCTTGATGCACAACTGTCAACTTGGCAACTATCTCCTCATATTCTGATTCATCAAAATTTGAATAGACTTCTTGGTCTGCTGGAGCTCTAAATTCCGACGGCAATAGAAAAGCCATTTGAATATAGCTGATCCTGAACATTTATATTTTTTAAGCGCCGATCTATACTATTATGACGATATTCATCTTGAGCATGAATAGACCAACGATTGGCTTGAGATTGCCTAAACTTCCAATATTGCTCACTACACTCTGGGCAATTATTTCTAGTAGGCAATTTCAAACCTTCATTCCAGCAATGTCTCAAGAAAGGATCATTCCAATGTGATTCGGCTTGTTTTCTATCATACCTCTCTTTCTCCCGTTGATGTTGGTATTCTTGCTCTTCTAACCAATGCTGATAATCATTTTCCTTTTGTCGTTGCCATGTATTCAACAAAATTTAAGATGTGACACGTGGCCTTATCACCCCGTCCCTTGACATCTCTCCCTATTCATATCGGCTCTTCTGTTGGTCACGACGCCTTCTAATCTCTCTATATTCATCGACCGATATTTGCATCTTAGGATCAACTGTTCTAGTTTCTTTTGCTCTGGTTGATGTCAGGACCTTAGTCTTCCCTTTGAGCAACTTTGCATCAACCATATTCTGATCTCTTGGGAAAGGATTATCATCAACTTTCATCTTATGAGGTGTATCAAATTTAAGCTTCCCTTGCTGAATAGCCCTTTGTATATATTGCCGGAAAATTCTACACTCGTTAGTAGAATGAGAAGTAGCATTATGAAATTTGCAGAACTTCTTATTTTTCAACTGATCAGGAGGTAACATTACATGATTGGCGGGCAACTTGATCTGTCCTCTCTCAAGCAAGAAATCGAAGAGCTTGTCTGATTTTGTGATGTTGAAATCATAGCTCTCTTTGACTCCTCTTCCCCAAGGATTTGACACCATTACCATCTTCTTACCCTAATTCCATTCAACCCTAGCAACCTCCTCTTCTTCATCGTCCTCATCATCGTCACTAACTGAACATGGATTATAAGCCTCAGCGATTGCGGCACTCTTCTAGAATCGGGTATCTCTACGCATACTCTAGAATTGGCTATTGAGTGCTGCCACTCGTTGAGCCAACTAACCTAAATTGTCTTGCCCAAGCAGCTTCTCTCTCCACGTTGGCAACATTCCTTGAATGGCCAAAGCAGCTAGCTGATCATCAGTCAGGTTTAATGAGAAGCACAAATTTCTGGTCTCTCGGAACCTCTAAAGAAACTCGGCACCCGATTCATTAGTTCTCTGCCTTATGGTCATTAAATCTATGATTTTCTTCTCTCCTATCCTAGTATAGAAATATGTATGAAACTTTTTCTCTAGGTCAGCCTAATTAGCAATGGAATTAACTGGCGACGATGAAAACTAAGTGAAGGCTAGTCCTGACAGGGACAAGGAGAAGAAACGAACTCGATGGGCCTCTTCAATGGATGCTTCACCCAACTATATAAAATACTGACTGACATGTTCTATTATACTTGTGCTATCTTGGCCAGTGAACTTAGCAAACTCCAGGAGCCCGTAATTTGTAGGAAGAGCGACCAAATCATACTACTCTAGATATGGACGCTTGTATGAAAAGGTCTGCCTTTTGGTTTCAAACCGAACTGATTCTTCATCATCTCGGTCACTCTGAGCAACAACTCATCAGCATTTGAATCTGGATTTCTTTGCAATTGCTGACCCATCTGTGGATTAAAATTTTGGGTACCTTGATACCTTGAATTTGGAATCATATGAAGGGTATTGTAATATGTGCCATAATGATATCCTTGTGGAATCTCTACCTATTGGGTCCTTTGCTGGTTTGCTGCTTGTAGTCTCTGGTTGTAGATGCTGGGATCTATATCTCTACGAATCATTTGAACTAATGGCCTGATGTGCCAAAATTAACCATTTGGTTCTAAACTTGCCTCGTCGGTTGTTGCACATACTGCACTGCTGATCTAGGATTATTTTATACTTGATTGGTAGTGGTACCTTGAACTTGCTCAGATGAGCTCTGAACTGCCTGGACATCATCATTACTAGTTAGTGCTACTTCTTAATGGCTAGTATCGGCTTGATTAGTCCCCTGAGTCGATAGATGTGGAATATTGTAATAAGTCGTCCCAACCTGATCAATTGGATATCCATGAAACACCTCTCTCATGGTATTGTGGAAGGTGTTCAAGAAAATTGTATTATGGTTCAACATGGCATCATGAACAGATTTGTTGACAACATCTACGAAGAAATGTCTGTCATCAGCTTCGTCTATATCTAACTACCCATGCAACAAAACTCTTGGTAGTGGATATTTCTGAACAACTTTATTATCACGTGTCTTGGTGTAGGACAACAAACACTTGTTCTAAAATTCTTCTATAGCTTTACTGATGACATCTTTATCCTCATCGGGTAGGTCTTCATAAGGCACCATAAGGATGTCACTGTTGTTGTAAGTTGCCATGATTATTGTGGTGTCCCACCGGGGGTGCCAGAACGTGTGTCGACGCAAAAACATGTCGATGCGCCTGGCACACAGCAAGTCGAAAGGATCTGCTTGATGGAGCAAGGCTGGAGATCTGCTTGGCTTCAACGCAGGACCAGTCGACCCTGCGAATTCTCGAAGGCATACCAGTCAATTTGACCTACAATTGATAAGGAGAGAAAGTTTATCAGTAATTTAAGGTGAAACAAGCCGGTTTTGCCCAAACAGTTCCAAGTGTGCCGCTTCGAGAGCAGTTAGACGGGGAAATTGACTAAATAGCCAATACACGAAGAAATCAACTATTTACGGATTGCGATGCTCATGGGTCGCAATTGATTTATGATAACAAGTACAATACACCCAGATATAAGTAACATCGTCAGCTAAATAAATATAACCGGTGTAAAGCATTGAGCCGATGAGTTTAACGAGAAATGATATAACATGCAAACAAATTAACTGTCTAGTATGAACGGATCTACAAACACTCTGAATCTAATCTGTTACCATCAATAGTGAGGTTCGACCGGATCAATGCAGCTATGATGATAACAACAAACTAAAGCCAAAGAATCCATACAACCGTCTATACATTGACAGGTTTTCTAAAAGACATGCTACACGTGTGGAAGCACATGCGAATCGGCTAAAAATAGTCGATTCGGGTAGAAAAGTGATTACAGCATGTGACTATTTAACATGGATAGATCTATAAACTCATCAGACCTAACCTGTTATCCTTAATAGTGGGGTTCGATCGGATCGATGGCAGCCATAATAAAGACAACAAATCAAACCTTTAAAATAAACAGATCTATTCATATTTAACAGGATCATGAAAACATACTGTAAGCGTTAAAGTGTGGGCGATCGGCTATTTAGCTGACGTGGGCATAGCAAATAGCCAGGGTTATGTCTGGTCGAAAGCAAATCACCAGAAAGCAAATCTACCAACTAGCATCCAAACCACAGGTAAAGCATGTCCATAATATTCTTCATCCTCCGTAAATTCTTGGAATTTAAGAGTGACCCCCTCTTTCATCTCTGCATTAAACTTTGTCATCTTTGTCAGGTCCCCTTTTGATGGGAAAAAGACCTTAAACTCGAAGCCATTGTGCCATTTTACCTCCCAAGCAAAAGTATCAGACACCAACACCCGCAAAAAAGCAACAACTTTCTCCTCTGTCAAATTCTTGCCTGAAGTAGAGACTAGAGCCATTCTAGAGTCTTTCTTTGCTAGCTATATAAGAGCATGAAGAATATGAAAACCAGCAAGTGCATCGGCAACCTGGCCAACTAACAGGACTACTGGCTTTGGTTGTTTGAGGATCGGGCACCGACACATGTCATGATCATTGCTCCTACATATTTCACAGAAAACTGTCGATGTACACTCAAACATCAAATGCCCCTTGACTCCACACCGTCTGCACATTTTAGTAGTCGAATCCCTATGAGTCACCTCCATTGCACCAGCACCAGATAATCCTGTAGGATCTCTGGTTGGCCTAGAGGGGGTGAATAGGTCTGTCAAAACAAACACTTAAACTTTTATCAAATTCACCCTACGGCACTGCCGCTCTGGAGGGCGGCACTACTGGACTGCAGCACAGCCAGGCCAGAACAGCGGCACTGCCGCACCTGCAGACAACTTCGAGTCACAGTTCAAAATCCGTGAACGAAAACTTAGATCGGAGAAATTTCCTAGCTTACTGCAGGTATGACAATCATAGATCAAGAGCTAGAAGTAGTAGGAACACCACACACAAGTAGATCGACTAGAAACTCTAGAAAATCACCTCAACCACAATATGTCATGCAAGTAATGTAAATCAAGCACAAGTGACACAATGATTTATCCCGTGGTTCGGCTCGCCACCAAGGCTTGCCTACCTCCATGTTGTTGAGGTTAGCCACTAAGGCTTAGGGCTTTCTAACCCTTTCTCATTCTCAAGTCAAGAGACTTAACTCTTGAGAAGAGGGGTGAGTTTACTAGCTTAAAGAGATGGTTACAAACATCATGGGGCTGCCACACAAGTTGGCAAGCTCCACGGGCAACGCTCTAGCCGGCTAGGAGCCAAGCTCTAAGAGTAACAAACACAACCGCTGGCCAAAACATGGACCAAGTGCTATTTAGAGTTGAGGAATCAATGGAGCTGCTCTCTAATTAAGTTTTGGACCCTTTTCCCTCAATGATTGATGGAAAAATCAATGGATTTGCTTGGGGGCTTGAGGTCAAAATGGAGGGAGAGAGAGAGCTCCTCTGTTTTGGGCGTGCTGAAGTAAGGAAGAAGACACAGTGTACCATTGGGAAGGAAGGGGAAGGGTATAAATAACCCTAGCCCCCAATAGTCACTTAAGTCACGGCAGTGTCGCAGCTTAAGTGCGGCAGTGCCTCTCTTCAAGTACGGCTATGCCACATATGCAAGACAGCAAGTGTAAGAGTGAAGTGTAGACTGTTTTGGCTATGAATCTGAGGATGCATGTGTATGTTTGAGCACTTGATAGCACATATTAGCTTAAGCATTGTGTCCCCCTTTATAGTATGACTTTTCCTATACTCAAATTCATAATATAAAAGAATTTAAACCCCCTTTGAGTTTGAAGCCATCTATATTTGTAATTGGGAGCTCCTCTATTTCGTGTAGCATCCTCGAACATGAATTCTCTGCTTGTCATCTCGATAAATCTCATTAGTTCTCTAATTGCGTGGTCATTATCACCAAAACCCACAATTAGGGCTTGATTGCACTTTTAATCTCCCCCTTTTTGGTGATTGATGACAACCCAATTAGAGCTTACAAAAGATATAAAATAAATACTGAGATTTTTAGGCCATGGGTGTAGAGTCTCCCCCTAAGTATGTGAATAGAGGATTGAATTCTTAAATTGGCATAAGAAGCCAAGATTCATATTTTAGTGAAAGTGATGGGGCTCCCCCTACATCCATGCTCCTGTGGGGTGCTGCATACTGTGTCAGGTATATAAAACGTGATGCAAATGATAGTTTATGCACAATATGGTTTGTTGTTGCAGCTGGGTGTAGCACTGCCGCACTAGAGTGCGGCACTGCCGCACTTGCTGTTACAGCATAGATCAGAACAGACATTACACAGCATATGATACATATAAAGATATACATTCTAGCACAATTGTATCACAAGCGACAACATAGATTAATATATGTCCATATCCCACACATATAAAAAGTATTAAAGTAGCATTATTATATAAATAGAGTTTCTAATGGACTCTCAAACTCTCACCTAACGAAGACTACTCTAAATGGATACGAACATGACTCTAGCAGCAACAACCTCCTCTCCATGGCATCGAAAAAGTTGTCGACCCCTCTAATTTTCTCCCCCTTTGGCATAAAGCACAAAAAAGAGAAGAAAAGAAGAAAGACCAACACTCACTCCTCATCCTCTTGAATGGTGTCCCAATCAACATCATCCCCACCAGTAGCTCCACTAGCACCTACAACGTCCTCCTCTCCACCATCATCATCATCGTCGGAGGAGGAGGAAGAAGAAGACACCATCGCCCTCCCTTGGCGATGAGTGGTCGAAGTGTGGCCCTCATGCCTAGTGCTCCTCCTCATGGACTGCAAGGTGGTCCTCAAACTAGTGTGTGGATCAAGCTCTGGCTGCTCCTGCTCCTCTTCCTCATCCTCTGAATCTATGTCGGTGACTGAACTGGAGAAAGAGGTGGTAGCCTTGCACGCTCTCTAGCCTCCCAGTTGGCTTCACGGTTCTCCAACCGGTCCTGATATGTGATCCTCGCTACATAAGTGCATGTGGTGAAGATAGCCTTGATCCACTTCCCAAATTTCTCCATCTTCATTTCCTTGCGAGGCCTAGAGCGGGACGACTCAGGCACGTCCTCAACTGATGGAGAGCGTCTCACTACCCTACTAGGACATGCTCCTCGGGTCTTCTTAATTTTGTAGACGGTGTGAAGACCATGTTTCTCAAATCTGTAGCCAGTGACCCTCTCAATCATAAACATGAGATAGGGGCATAGGGTATCCCCTTTCTCCCATCCTCCATGACGTTCCTCAGCTCACGCCACATGAAGCGAGGGACATTAAACCTGTCACCTCCAGGAGCAAATCTAGCAAGCACATTCCTAACATAGCTATTAAGATCAGAGGCTAGGGCGCTTGTTGCTGATGACTCATGAACTGTTGATTCGACACCTGCGGTGGTACTGGTGCCTGCTGCTGCGAAGGACCTTGCTGCTGCCCCCGCTACTCCCGTTGTGGCATGTGTCGCTAAAAATTGCGACCTTGGTGGTAGGAGTCATTCCATCCACGCCCGCCATTGCCGTCGTACCGTCCTCATCGACCTCGCTCGTAATCCCAACCCGGGCCGTAATTCGGTGGATAAGACCCTAGGTTGGGATTGAAGCGCGGTCCGTTGAAGCGCGCGTCGTCATCATTGTAGTTGAAGCCGTACCCGGTGCCGTAGCCCTGTCCGACGCCAGCGCCTTGCCTGCCACCACGCGCACCGCCACCGCCGCCTGTGCGCCCTCCACCGTGACCGACTATGAAGCCTCTCTCCCCGGCACCACCACCATCACTGCCAACACCGCCGCCTCCCCCGCCGGTCGTGCCTGCCGCTGCCATGCATGCACGAACCACTTGTGCGTACAAAGGAAGAACCGCGTAGGGAGTGGCGGCTAGGGTTTTGCGGTTGATTGCGTCAAGGCTGAAGTTTGCATGAAGGAAACGATCAGCCAATTTTTCACCGAGGCATCGTTCGTGTCTCAGTCTGTTCACCAAACAGCTCCCACATTGGGTTGCGTCAATAGGCCCACCCGAGCCTACTGGGATTTTGGATCCAGCCTACCGCTGTTTCATTGCCGCGAGAAACGGATCGGACGTCTTTTGAATTTGAAACAAGGATGTACGATGAACTCCGATCAGGGTTGGCTCCATCTTTGCCGGTGACGGTGAAGATGACCTCCCTAGGGCCTCGGCAAGACTACCCCCTACCACTGATCGTCGACCACGCAAATCCGTTGCCGAACAGTCGCCTAGGGTCATCGCCGGTGATGTTCTCGGTCGCGGCAACTTCCCAGACCACAGCACCATCGACGTTTGCCGTCCTTCCGTCCAAGCTTTGATGATATTTCGCACTAACACAACCTTCGTATCCGAAGTAGCCGGAGACAAAAATGCTTCCACCCGTCGTTGAATCGACGAGTCCTGCAAAGCCATCTCCGCCTTGACGAGATGTTCCTTCGCGAAACCATGAACGACTGCTTGTCGTACCAAGTCCGGCGTGTACGGTGACTGAGGTGTGATGATTGAATCATCTTCATCCTCCAAAACCCAGAACCTGGATTGAGATCCTATGGGACGGAGGTCTGCTGCCAGATCGGGTATAAGCCGCTTCCCACAGTCCACGGCGACATGCCATTCACCGTCGTCTTCCTCCGTACCAACTACTTCCTCCAACCCGGAAGAGTCACTTACCTTTGAGTCACTGACCTGCTCCGCCGACCGCCGGCGGAGGTCCAGCACCGGAGGTGAGCGAAGTCGCCGCAGGCGCGGTCGCACTCGCCCTCTCTCACGCATCTCTCCTCTTCGATTCTTCAATAGCAATGATGTAACTAAATTAAAAAGAAAACATAATATCCAGGCTAGCTACAGGTTGTGTATGATGTGTCTTGCAGGCACAATAATAATGTTGTGCTGTGTGTGTGGATTTGATTTCAGACTTTCAACAGGTCACAAAATATTATGGTTTACAATACTGATGTTGCCACATACATATACCATACAACCGATCTCATTTGATGCAATGCAATATGGGTACGTAGAACGATACATATGATGGCACAAAGCTAGCTGATGCTATGAAGATAGTAGAGAGGTTGTGCCCTGAAAGGCTGAAACAGAAAGTAGCTAGGAACTAAACTCTAGTCCGATGGATCTAACTAGCTAGGGGCCAAGGTTGAGCAAAATGAAGATTGGTGAGCTCGGTGGGAGAATCGTCCTGAGGACAGAGACACAGATATGCTGGATAGGCATGGGCTTGACCACAGAGAACCGATCGATGATCAACAGCAAGCTAGCACAACAGTTACAGTGGTGCCTTATTAACTTGTGCAGGTGAAGTGAGCCCAACAGCCTTGCATGCAGATATGATGATGATATACTACAATACAAGCATCATAACATGGCACATGCGGCAATCGAGTGCACTGGAACCCAACCGGAATGGAACGGGCCGGCCCGGAGCATCTCACATGCATATGCATGGAGAGATGGCCGGATCGGAGATACGTATGGATGCACTTCACCATCAGCGGCCCTTGGCCCTTGCTAGCTCGCTAGCTATTGGTAGTTGTCTGTATCTGTTCCTCTCTTCTTTGCTCCTCTATTCTTTCTTCATCAGCTGATGATGCATTAATTAATTAATTAATTAATTAGTACCAGCGGCAGTATATATGTATGTACTACTGTGGATTATTAAGGCAAGAGATTAGCTAGGACCACGTATTTTATATATATTGTTGCTGGAGTGTGAGACTGAACTATTGTTCAAAGCACCAGTAGAGAAACAACTTTCGATTTGCACCTTTAGTCTCAGTTGTGTTGGGGTTCGGGAATAATGTGAGCATTAGTACGTCCTGGATCTAAATTTCATGGACACAGAAGGTCATTTTATCCCAGTTGGTAACACCAATCGGGACTAAAAGATCACCCTTTAGTCCCAGTTGACCGGGACTAAAGGTCTCCCACCCGAGACTAAAGGTCCCCCACGGGTGAATTCAAAAGGAGAGCGCCCAGGACTTTGTCACATGTGGTGTGTAGTTGAGTTGGTAAGGAAAGCTACGCGCGAAGCAAGGGGCCTTGGGTTTAAATCTCACGCACCGCAAGAGAGATCTCTAGGATTTAAACTATTTTTTTTAGCTCTGAGGATGAGTTTTAGTCCCGGTTGTGTGACCCAGGACTAAGGGTCTCGGATAAAGACTAAAGCCAGTTGCCAACCGGCATTGAAGCCCACCTATGTACTAGCGAAGGTTTTTTTTTTTCAGGTTTGAAAGATCAATCATGGTTGGTTGGACTGCCGTTTGTTTCCCGCTGAATTAGCATTTTGATTTCGGGCTGGTCCCACTCCCATGAATAATTGGGAACGAAAATATGCATGGTACTGGTACCTGACAAAGATATAGCTAGCTGCGGTATGTAATGTTAGGGAGAGCAAGCAGCATTGATCTCAGCAAGAATATAATTCTCGGGTGCAGCAAGAGCAACTCAAAATAATTGTGCGTTTTGTTCTCTTGAGTTGAACATCTATTTCTAGTTCTGGCCACAAGTAGCTATAAAATCCAGATAAATTTTGGTTGATGATGATACTAACTAGATTAATTCATCATGGAAATTGATTCCAAAACAATTATTTGTATCTTTTGTCGAAATTGTTAGTCGGAGTTTAACTTTATATATGTAGGCCGTATCAACATACAGTATATTCTAAACAACCTAAATTTGGAGCTATATATATATATACACGCGCACACACACACTCAATCTCGGATTCTCGGAATCAGCGTCTTGTCTCGAGATTAGCAATTATGTTTGAACGGTGCCATGCCTTAACAGTAGTATAATGTACTGGCTTATTGCGTAATCGAGTTATGCTTTGTTCCTTTTGAGAGCGACAGCGGCGTGGACCTCGGCATCTGGAGGATTGCGCCTCGTTCTTCCTCCAATTCCTCCCCTCCCACTCTTGTTTTGGCTCATTGCAGCAGATGCATGCCACACTGAAACTCACAGCAACTAAACGCCATCACTTTGTTCAAAGTATAGCTCGAGAGCATATCAAACTAAGCCTTAATTATAAACTCGACCGGAGGGAGTAGCACCAACGTAGTAGTACAAGTACAAATTCGTGGTGGGCTATTTCTTTGTTATAACGAACGAGGAACGACTCAACAAGATAGAAGAATCGTGTGGCTGGTCGATGGAGAGGTTATTTATCAAAAGCGCAGCCTTTGAAGGAAACTTCGCAGGCAAAAGAAGCATAGAGCCCATGCATGAACAATTTCGGGATTCTACATAGGCTGCTGCTACCAGCTAGGGGCCGGGACACAACAAGATAAAGCACAGCATCTGGGTGAGTGATCTCGTACTCGCAGCATGCATGCATGATGAACACACACACACAGGGGGCACCTGGTTGTGAAATTCAGACGGTGTGTATGTGTGTGTGTGCGCGCGCGCATGGTGCCTTGCTCTTGTCTTGAGATGCAAAAAGGATAACAAAACGCAAAAAGCAGCTTAGCTCTCCTGCTTTATTCCTTATTCCGTTGGTTGCTGATATATCATGGGATGGCTTTTTGAGATGTTGGCTAGCTGCTGATCGCATATGATATTGCATGTATGATTGTCTCCTCTCCTCTGCAGCTCCACATTCAGAGATGACTATGCAGGTCAGCAACTGCGACTGCAGGCATGAGGCAATGGCCTTTTGCAGTCTTCAGTCACGAGGACTGACTGACTGACTAGTGGATCAGCACTGAAATGGATTGCAGCCACCAGCGGACCAGCCCATGCCCATGCCGCCCGCCGAGTGGGGATCCATCATCCATGCTGCATGGAGCTCCCAAACCTGCATGAATTTAGGGTAGGGTCCTCCAATAAACAGAGGGGGGGGGGGGGGGGGGGGGGGGGGGGGGAAGATGCAGCAAGCAGATCCATAGACATCACGTTTCAGAATCATGCATGCACGCAGCACGCTGCTGCAACTTCCCCTGCCATGGCCACTACCGGCGCCATGTCATGCCATGCCCTGTACTGAACTACTGATAGGTAGCAGCAAAACTTACTCCAATGCGAATCCGAATAATCCTGCATGTGATGTGGCGTCGCTCTCATCGTATACATGCATCACTCCCTTCTTACTACTACCGTCTGTCAGAAACTCAGGTTTCAGTTTCACCGCTCTGCCTGCCTTGCTTGTTTTCTGCATGCCAAAAAAAGAATGCATTTCCCGCTTTCTAAGAAGTCAATCAAACGACCTAAAGTTTAATCAAGTTTATACAAAAAGATTACTGACAGTTATGATACTGAATAAATACTATTAGGTTCACTATAGAATAGATTTCCCAAAATAAAATTTTGTTTCTTTTCTGAAGCCAACAGGCAGGGCCCGTGAAAAGAAGGTGCCAATTTTATTGATACTAGTAGTGTGAACAGATAAGAGAGGAGTGTGACACGATAAAATCAGAAGCAGCTATGGATGGTCCAAACCAAATCAAACCAAATCCGCTCAATCACAATCCCGCTAAGTACACATCTGTAATAAGCAAGCTGCATGTTTGATTCCTTGTACATACTGTAATAACCACCATTGGGGCCTGCCAGCCTTTGCCTGCATCAACTTGTTATTTCGCCGCCTCTGCTTTTATTCCAGTGTCCTGTTCGTTTGGCTAATAAGCCATGGCTCAAAGTATTGTTGACTGATTTGTTGTGAGAGAAAAATACTGTTCGTTGGCTGAAAAGGTACGGCTTGTTAGTGACGCCACTAGTATCCAAGACCAAGAAATGCCAGGGTACATGCATGTGCTGTTCTGGACTCGATCAGCTCATTGTTGGATTGATCTCCCAGCCAATAAGCCCAACGGCCTATTGGGCCTTGGTCACACGCCCTGATCGGGGGCGCCCAACCCTACATGGTTGGTGGGCCCTCGTCGCACTGCGCTATATAAAGTGGTGGGGGCCGACGGCTCATCGTACGAGGTTCACCGTGAGCCAATCCGCCCCACCAACAAACCCTAAGTTCGATCTAGTAAGGGCGCGTAGCCATCAACAAGAAGACGCCACCGTCATCACCGTCGGCCTCACTGCACCCCACCACGTCGCCGGACTTCACCGACTCTTCTCCGACCATCGCTGCCCGTGCGCAGAACATCACCGACAGAACGAGATGGCCGGATCCTCCTCGACGGCGCCCTCCGATGGTCTGTACACTCCCATCCACTCTCCTCTCTCTATCACTCTGTAGTACGGTTCATTAGGTTTTCTACTTGTTCCTCCCAAATAAAAAGAACAACCCGACTAGATGCTACCCTAGGTGATCTCTGGAGTCTAACAATGGTATCAGACGCCTGTCTAGTTCGTAGATCTGGATCGGGGAAAGAAAAGCAAATCGAACCCTAACCCTAGATCAGATCGGGTACGGGAAAAGTGGACACGGTTTCAACAAAGAACCCTAGCCCTAGCAGATTGTCAGCCTAGGGTGTAGATCTAGGGTTTCTGAATCAAAAGCAAAGAAAAACGAATGAAAAGAAAAAAGTGGAGTTCGAATTCGATTCGGATCCAATAGAACCAACCCTAACCCTAAAGATCGGAAGCCTACCAGGGCTTTTCCCACCGTCGACGGCATCGCCACCGCGCGGAAAGGAGACCGCGGCGTCGCTCCCGAACGGCGCGCGGGACAGAACAATGAGCCGCTCGGCACCTCGCACGTGCGGTCACGGCAACAGGGCACCACCATGCGGCCCCTCGACGGCGGCGTGCTCAGCCTTGGGCGAGCACCCACGCCGGCGAGAGGGCGCGGGGCGGAGCCCTTCTTCTTCTCCCTCGGCCACCGAGGATGGCTGCTGTGGCTGGTTCTCAGAGAGCTGCGCGATGAGAGAGAAGGGGAGGGAGAGAATGACCTAGGGTTTAGGGGAGCCGTGGCCGTCATGGGGTTTCCATCCTGCCGAAATGAAAGGAGGACCGTCGATCGACGATCGACGGCCAGTAGCGCATCGGGCCGTTTTAAGCCCAGGCGGTAATTCCCGGCCCAGGCCCAGGTTGCGGCCTGGGCGCGGGGGAGGCGCCGCGCGCGTCTACGTGAACCGGTGTTTGGCGCTGGGCCGCGTGCACTGCTGCTGGACCGGGCCAAATGCACAGTAAAAATTTTATTCAGTTTTTTCCTTTTCCAGAAACTGATTTGATTCATATTTGATGAATTTGAATTGAATTTGATAATAATTTCTGTACAAAATTTATCCAACGATATTTTTTGTTCAGTAAATAGTAAAGTTGCTTCTGGAAAATATTATCATGAGAATTTTATTCAAAGTTTCCGCTGCGTATTTAAAGTTGTTATGGACTTCTAATTAAATTCGAACCAACGAAAGAATTTAATATTAAGAGCCAAGAAATGAATATGAGTTGATTATGATATTGTTATTTTCTGACCAACGTTGTTAATAGCAATATTATGATTTTAATGATTATGCATTATTTCTATTTCTGCCCAACGGTGATGTAGATTTAATGTATAAAACAATTGTATGTTTTAATTTTGACCAACATTGAAACTAAGGCATGCAAATTGTTGTTTTTTTATATTATGTTCTCACTTTAAAGAGAAATTGTGTTTTCAGGAGGATACTCCTTGATGGCTTATATCAAAGATATCCCAACTCTCAAAGGGGATAACTACATTGAATGAAAGAAAAAGATCGACCTGGCCTTCATTTTGGCTGAGGTTGACTGGGTAGTCACCACACCGTGTCCCAAAGAACCTGTGGCACCGGTGAGGGAGACTGATGAGACTGTTACTGCATGGCAGAATAGAGAGTGGGACTTTGCTCCCGTAAAGATGTCTTTTGACCTCAAACATAGAAAGTGGGTCACAGTCAATAAGAAATGTTTGGCTGTGATAAAGAATACAATTGAGCCTGTAATAGTGGGCTCAATTTCAGACTGTGACATGGTCACAGAGTACCTAGAAAGAATAAAGAGTTAGTTCACTGGCTCTTTAAAGACATATGCAACCTAGCTGATCAAGCAGCTGGTGACAGAAAGGTACTCTGGTGGCGACAGTGGCATTAGAGAGCACATACTGAGAATGAACAATTTGGCATCTAAGCTCAAACCAATGAATTTGGCACTCAATGATGAGTTTCTTATTCATTTGATTTTTGCTTCTTTGCCTAAAGAATTTGACACTTTTATTGTTAATTACAACATATAGCCCAAGAAATGGGATCTAGAAAAGCTCATAGCCATGTGTGTGCAGGAGGAGGAAAGAATAAAAGTTTTACAGGGTGTTACTATCAACTGCCTAAAAGATAATAAGAAAAAGAACTATAATAACAGCTCTTCCTCCAAGTCATCTGGAAAGGGTCCCATGTAACAGTCTCAGAACAAGCAATTCCCAGTGGATAAAGACCAGTGTCTCTATTGTAAGAAGACGGGACATTATAAGAAGAATTGTTCCGATTTCCTAAAGATGATTATGAAAAATAAAGGTGAGAACATTATTACGTTCGTAAATGAATCCTTGTATGTCAAGTTTTCAAAATCTACTTGGTGGATTGATTCAGGTGCAACTATTCATGTTGCTAATTCTTTACAGGAATTTCGTTCGATGAGAACTTTGCAAAGAAGCGAAAGTTTCATTAAAGTCGTAAATGGAGTACAAGCAGATGTTGAGGCCGTTGGCGATCTTTCGCTAGAGCTTGCTGATGGCTTCATACCTTTTCTTAGAGATGTTCTTTATGTACCTTCTTTGCAAAGAAACTTGATTAGTGTATCAAAGTTGGACCATGATGGTTATGATTGCCATTTTGGAAATGGCAAGTGTCAGATATTGTTTAATAATAGATGTATTGGTCTTGCCTTCCGATAAGACGAGCTTTATTTGTTATCACTTCGTGAAAATGTGAATTCCGTATGTGATGTGAATGAGAATGTATCCTCATCGAACAATGCAAACAGAAAACGAAAGAGAGCTCACGATGCGTTGTCGAAATTATGGCACTGTCGTTTAGGCCATATTTCGAGGGGGAGAATAGAAAGACTAGTTAAGAATGATATTCTTCCTCCATTAGAGCTCTCAGATTTAGAATAATGTAGAGATTGCATAAAAGGAAAGTATGTAAAGAAAATTAAAAAGGATGCCAAACGAAGCACATGAATTTTAGAGATAATTCACACAGACATATGTGTCCTTTTTTTGTGAAAAGTGTGGATGATTATGATTCATTCATAATATTCACAGACGATTACTCTCGTTTTGGCTACATTTATCCAATTAAAGAAAGAACAGAAGCGTTGGATAAATTCAAAATATTTAAAGCAGAAGTTGAAAATCAACACGATTTAAAGATTAAGATAGTCAAGTCTGACCGTGGGGGGGAGTACTACGGTCGGCATACCCCATATGGATAAGTTCCTGGACTTTTTGCAAGGTTCTTACAGGAGAATGGTATAGTCGCCCAGTATTCAACACCGGGCGAACCTCAGCAGAATGGAGTAGCTGAAAGGCGTAACTATACCCTGATGGATATGGTGCGTAGTATGATAAGTTACTCCACCTTACCGTTGAGCCTGTGGATGGGGGCGTTAAAAACCGCCATTCATATTCTCAATAGAGTACCAAGTAAGTCGGTGTCCAAAACACCGTATGAATTGTGAACAGGAAGAGTACCCTCACTAAAACACTTACGAGTGTGGGGGAGTCCTACTGAGGTTAAAGTATTTAACCCAAACATTGAGAAGTTAGATCTCAAAATAGTAAGTTGTCATTTCATTGGCTACCCAGAAAAGTCAAAAGGTTTTTGTTTCTACTGTCCAGATAGACATACAAAGTTTGTGGAAACGAGACACACTGTCTTTCTAGAGGATGAAATGATAAGAGGGAGCATGGTAGCTCGAGAAATTAATCTTGAGGAGAAATGGGTGTATGCACCCACTCTGATGGTTCAGGAGCCATTTTTCGAGCTACCTGCTGTTGCTACACCTACAACGCAAGATGTTGTGGTGCCAGCACCTGTTGTTATTTCTCCTATGGCAACAACAAATGAGGATGAGAAACCCATGGTTCAGAATCCTACAGAACCTATTGCCACACATGAGGGGGAGCAACAACAGCCTCAAACAGTAAATGTGCCAAATGTGGAGGCCCTTAGAAGGTCTCAAAGAGTTAGAAGATCAGCTATTTCTGATGATTATAAAATCTATAATACTGAAGAATTTCAAATGGAGGATGATCCCACCTCATTTGAAGAAGCCATGAGAAGTGATCATTCATCAAAGTGGCTTGAGGTCATGGAAGATGAAATAAAATCAATGAATGCCAATAAAGTTTGGGATTTAGAGATAATTCCTAAAGGAGCCAAAACAGTAGGCTGTAAATGGGTCTACAAGACAAAACTTGACTCTCAAGGGAATATAGAGAGAGATAAAGCCCGACTTGTGGCAAAAGGCTTTACGCAAAGAGAAGGGATTGATTATAATGAGACCTTTTCTCCAGTCTCATGTAAAGATTCCTTCAGAATCATAATGGCATTAGTGGCACATTACGATCTAGAATTACATCAGATGGATGTAAAGACGGCATTTCTTAATGGAGACTTAGAGGAAAATGTCTACATGGCACAACCGAAAGGTTTTGTCATGGAAGGAAAAGAACGAATGGGATGCCGCCTAAAGAAATCCATTTATGGATTAAAACAAGCTTCAAGACAGTGGTACTTGAAGTTTGACCAGACAATAAAGAATTTTGGGTTTAAAGAGAATGTTGAGGACAATTGTGTCTATACAAAGTTTAAGAATGGGAAATTTATCTTCCTTATCCTGTATGTGGATGATATCTTACTTGCTAGTAGTGATGTCAGTCTACTACTGGAGACAAAGAAGTTTTTGTCCTCAAAGTTTGATATGAAAGATCTTGGTGAAGCTTCGTTCGTTCTAGGGATCGAGATTCACCGAGATAGAAGTAAAAGGGTATTAGGACTGTCACAAAAGGCATACATTGAAAAGATCTTAAAGAAATTCAGTATGCACAAATGTAGTCCCTCACCTGCTCCTATAGTCAAGGGCGACAGATATGGAGATTTTCAATGCCCCAGAAACCAATATGAGATCGATCAAATGAAAGTGGTTCCATATGCTTCAGCTGTCGAAAGCTTGCAATATGCTCAAGTATGCGCGCGCCCTGACTTGGCATTTGTTACCGGGTTACTTGACAGATTCCAGAGCAATCCTGGAATAGAACACTGAAAATTGATAAAAAAGTCTTGCGTTATTTGCAAGGAACGAAAGGTCTCATGATGACGTATAGAAGATCTGATTCACTCCATATAGTGGGATATTCAGATTCTGATTATACAGGAGATAATAGAAAATCCACATCTGGATATGTGTTCACTCTCGTAGGGGGAGCTATTTCATGGAAAAGCTCAAAGCAAACCGTCACTACATCGTCCACAATGTATGCCGAGTTTGTAGCGTGTTATGAGGCAACGGGGCAGGTAACTGGCTAAAGAAGTTCATACCCGGTTTGAAAGTGGTTGGCAACATCTATAGACCACTGAAGTTATACTGCGATAATAATCCAGCAGTATAGTATGCTCACAACAATAGGTCAAGTGGTGCTGCCAAACACATTGACATAAAGTATTATGTTGTGAAGGATAGAGTCCGGGATCAAATGATAAGTCTTGAGCATATAAGTACCGAAAAGATGCTCGCGGATCCGCTTACAAAAGGCTTACCACCCAACGTGTTCAGAGAACATGTAGCCGGCATGGGTTTAAGGGAAAACCTATGATTCCTGGACTATAAAGGGCTCAAAAGTTAAAGTATCTATTTTAGATTAGAGACGTGCATTGTAGCTGTTAAATCTATCGGCGATTGACCGTGACGATGAAACATGCTCTATGCATCATCTGTGAAGAAATGAGTAAGGATAAAAGGATTGAAGTTTAAAGTTTAAAGATAAAAGTAATAGTGTGAGATCAAGGGGGAGAATGTTGGATTGATCTCCCAGCCAATAAGCCCAATGGCCTATTGGGCCTTGGTCACGCGCCCTGATCGGGGGCGCCCAACCCTACATAGTTGGTGGGCCCCCGTCGGCCGTCGCACTGCGCTATATAAAGTGGTGGGGGCCGGCGGCTCATCGTACGAGGTTCACCGTGAGCCAATTCGCCCCACCAACAAACCCTAAGTCCGATCTAGTAAGGGCGCGCAGTCAGCGACAGGAAGACGCCACCGTCATCACTGTCGGCCTCACTGCACCCCACCGCGTCGCCGGACTTCACCGACTCTTCTCCGACCATCGCTGCCCGTGCGCAGAACGTCACCGACAGAACGAGATGGCCGGATCCTCCTCGACGGCGCCCTCCGATGGTCTGTACACTCACATCCACTCTCCTCTCTCTATCACTCTGTAGTACGGTTCATTAGGTTTTCTACTTGTTCCTCCCAAATAAAAAGAACAACCCGACTAGATGCTACCCTAGGTGATCTCTGGAGTCTAACACTCATTAGTAGTAATCAAGTACGTAGCGTGCCGGCATTGGTCATCTTGAAATCATCAAGATTTTGTCATTTGGATCTTATATATACTCCAATGTCTGTATGTACGTTCATCCATTCATCCTCATCTAGGATAGCTACTTAGCTAGGCAGGCAGAGGGGCGGTAAACGGAGTGAGTGAGTCTGCAAGCAATTTCAGTGTTTGCATGTAACTTAGGCTTGTACAAGTTGTACAACTTGTTCAGAATTAGCATACTTAAGTTTTTTGTCTTCCTCCAAAGCAAGCAAAGTTGAGACTTTTACTGTACTCCACTGGACGAAGCGTTTTGTTCCTATCCATGTTTTGAATTTCTCCAATGCTAGGTCATGGCTCATCTATCTAGAGATGTTTTGAATTTCAGTTCAACCTCGGTACTGGGCATCGAGCTAGTTTTGTTCCTATATGTTCATTGTGATATACGACGAATATAATCTGGAGCTCAGTAAACAAACCAAACAATATATTCACTGTGCTAGCTATAGAGTACTTGGGACGCCATCAAGGCATGGGATCAAGAACACCATCGATGTGTTTGTGTCATAACATGCCATGCTGGATAACTCATTTATTAATCAAGCCCCAACATTGTTATGTTAGCTAGCTGCATGCCTGCATGCTCTTAATCCAATGACTAAATTACCTGGAGCATAAGCAGGTGCAGCTGCAGAAGCACAGAGCAGGGTCCTGCTCCTCCACCCTCATCAGATCACTCACTCCCCAAAACCAAAAGCATAAAGCTGCAGCAACACAAAGCCTCCTCCTTTTCACGTCTTCTCTCCTCTCCTCTCTTCAGATAGAAAGACAAGTAGCAGAACAAGCGCCATTCACTCACTCAATTCAGCACACACATGGTCCATCCTCGTTTCACTTTCATCATCATAATCCTTCGTACCTCCTTCTCTCAAGTAGACTAGAACTAGTCAGATCAAGAAAAAGGGAAATCCCAAGAATAACAAGGCTAGGACTAGGGGGAAGCAGAACAAAGCTAGCAAGTGAGCTAGAGGAGCTTCGATCGCATTATCGCAATGGTGGAGCCGGGCAGATCGGCAGGCGTCAGGGAGGCCAAGAAGAGCAGCAGCAGTTCCAGTTCCACCGCTGCCGCCATGGTGAAGAAGAAGCTGACGACGAGCAAGAAGAGGCCGGAGAAGGAGGAGAAAGCAAAGAAGAAGCAAAGCAGGCAGTGCACGGAGCCGGAGAGCCCGTCCTACAGGTTAGCGCTCAAGAGCCTCTTCTCGTGCAGAAACAGACACGGCCACGGGCAGCACCACCACGCGCGGCCGCGGGCGCAGGACACCGGCACCGGCAGCAGGAGCAAGAGGCTGGGCTGCTCCGCGCCGTCCATCTGCAAGCTCAAGGACGACAGCGAGAGCAGGCACCAGAGGGTGCCCGTGCCGCCGCCGGAGGAAACCATGGGCGGCACGGCGTCGGCGTCGGCGGGCGAGCCCTGCAAGCGGCGCGCGTCCGTGAGCGGGAGCAGCGAGCGGTGCGTGAAGAAGCCCCTGAGCGAGGCCAAGTGTGGCACTGGCCGCAGCTCGTCGGCGACGGCGGCGAGCAGCAACAGCAAGCAGCTGCAGCGGGGCGGGTCGTCGCTGTCGTCCTCGTCATCGTCGGGCGGGTCGTCGTTCAGGGCCGGCATGCAGCTGAGGCGGCTGTCGGGGTGCTACGAGTGCCACATGGTGGTGGACCCCGTGAGCGGCAGCACCTCAATGAGGGCCACGGCCACCACCATCTGCCCCTGCCCCGACTGCGGCGAGGTGTTCGTCAGGCAGGAGAGCCTCCACCTCCACCAGTCCATCAGGCACGCAGGTTGGTTGCTTTGCTTCCTTCTTGCTGGTACTTAATGGAGTACAATTAAATCAATCAATAGAGTTGCTATATTTTGGGTGTCTAAATTTTCACGACCAGCTTTTAAAATTAAAAGATAATTTATATTTTATTTCTATAACCAAACAACAACAAAATTACATATCATCCAAACAATAATAGGAAAATCAGACAAATGGAGTAATCCACCAACCAAAATCAAATCTCTTTTTGCAAAGCAGGCTAGGCTAGGTTGTAACTCCTCTTCTCCCCGGCATAATAATAACCATCATAGTTCCTCCTCATGAATCACCACAGAGGAGATTGGAGAGTGAGGCGAATCTGGCAAAGTTGTTCTTTGGTCGGTGCTGGCCGTGCTGCTGCTATGATGCACAGCCCCATCTCATGCTCATCTGTGCTGTCTTCTACTACTGCTGTTGTGTGAAAGTGAGAGCTGCACTTTATTCTTGCTGCTTTTCATGTTTTTATTTACGACTATAGCTAGCAAGCATACGATGTTGCTGCTTCTACTGTAACAGTAGAGAGCAAAGCAAAGCAAAAGCTGCTTCCCTTGCCCTGTTCGCTTGGTTGATAAGCCATGGCTGAAAGTACCGTTGACTGATTTGTTACGTGAGAAAAATACTGTTCGTTGGCTGAAAAAGTACGGCTTTGGCACCAAGTGCAGCTTAAGTGGCCAATAGAGGAGGCAGGAGATCCAACATTTCTGTTTTCAGTACTAGTACCAGTACCCATCAGATCGTTTAATTTGCAGCACGTGACAAGCCGGTCATGTCGGCAGTTGCAACATGCAAGTGCGGCTGTCTACTTGAGGCTTTGAGCAGATGGGACACATGACAGCTGGGGGATATGATTTGATCAAATCGGCGATGCCAAGAACCGAAATGTTCCCTCTATGTTTGTTGTTTGACCTGACCACAACCAACTGTGAAACCGAACATGCTATTTATATTCAGTGTCCGAGCTTGGCGCGGATGACACGAGCCGGAACATCATCGAGATCATCTTCCAGTCGAGCTGGCTGAAGAAGCAGAGCCCCGTGTGCAAGGTGGACCGCATCCTCAAGGTGCACAACACGCCCAGGACGCTGGCCCGCTTCGAGGAGTACCGCGACGCCGTCAAGGCCAGGGCAGCAGCTGGTGGCGGCGCCGGCAAGCAGCCGGTGGCGATGGGGGCCAAGAACAACAACATCAGCTCCAACAGGCACCCGCGGTGCACCGCCGACGGCAACGAGCTGCTCCGGTTCCACTGCGCCACCCTGGCCTGCTCGCTGGGCCTCAACGGCGCCACGCACCTCTGCGACGCCGCCGGGGCCGCAGCCTCGGGGGGCTGCGCCGCGTGCGGCATCATCCGCGACGGCTTCAGCAGGAGCGCCGGCGACGGTGGGGTGCTGACGATGGCCACGAGCGGGCGCGCGCACGACGCCGTGCCCGTGCCGGCGGCGGAGGGCGGCTTGGGTGAGGAGGCCGAGCGACAGCAGCGGAGGGCGATGCTGGTGTGCCGGGTGATCGCGGGAAGGGTGAAGCGGCCCAAGGAAGAAGAGCAGGCGGCGTCGGTGTCAGAGGAGGAGGAGGAGTACGACTCGGTGGCGGGATCGGCTGGGGTGTACTCCAACCTGGAGGAGCTGCTGGTGTTCAACCCCAGAGCCATCCTTCCATGCTTTGTTGTCGTCTACAAGGCTTAGCTAGCTAGCTTCAATTGGTTACAAATTACAAGTCCATGCAGTGGAATGCATGCATGCATCTATTGTTGTATTGTATACACGGAGCAGCAGCAGTAAGCTAAGCTAGTAAGGCCATGTTCCTCGTCTTATAATCCGTATTTTTCAACTTGTCTTTTCAGCGTGTTACAACAGTGTTTTAGCTGTTTTTTTCAACGACGGGGCGATTGTTCTGTCTTCTGAGCGAGTTTATAGTGGCATTCATTTGAGCAGCAGCAGAGTAGTAGTACTAGCAAGCATGTCATCTAGGTTGACTAAGGCCCCGTTTAAATCCAAATTTTTTGGATTTTGGCTATTATAGCACTTTTGTTTGTATTTAGCAATTAGTGTCTAATTATAGACTAATTAGGTTCAAAAGTTTCGTCTCGCGATTTCTCACCCAACTGTGCAATTAGTTTTTTTTTCGTCTACATTTAGTACTCCATGTATATACCGCAAGATTCGATGTGACGGATACTGCACAAAATTTTTTGGAATCTAAACAGGCCCTGAAGAGTTGGGTTTTTTTATTACCCACCAACAGTATCCTGTCCTGTTCGTTCAGCAGCAGTTTTTTATACCTACAGGCTACAGCAAATGAAACCACACACCAGCGCAAAGTAACAAGAAAAACAGAGCCATGAGAGAGCGGCTTGTGATTGTCACACTGAGATTGCATACTAACAATTACAGGCATGCAGACAGTACTTGCGCATGCTGATCTGACTTCCAAGAGCAGCAGCAGTGGTTAGATGTAGATGTAACTCGTATATATAAAAGTAGTAGCAGGTATAATAACGTTGCTTGTTGAAAAATGGCTTATTCAGCAATGCAAAATCTCAATGTTACATGTATACATTGGCACATCACTAGGGCTCACAAAATTACAAGACATTTTACATGTCCCATTAAGCAACAATTCATGATGAACCTAATTTATTGATGCATGGTCACTTTTCTTCTTTACTGCTATTTGTGATACTCGTGCAAGTGTACTTGATAAATGATTCCATATGTTGGTGGATCATTTTATGAAGCTCCTCAGCACTACATGAAACTCATGCCTTCAAACAGATCAACAGCAGGTAACCATTATTGTTTTCACAACGAATGCACAGCTCTGGGTACCTTTTTTTCACATCTATTGCAAGATTCAGCTTCAGTAGAGTTTGACAATACAGCTTCAGTAACTGTCATCAGCATCGCCGTCAGCCTACCCAGAGCAAGCCGTGCAACGTGTTGAGAGTGACAAGAGTCAATAAGTCGGGTTTTAACTTTTGGGCTAACCCAAGACAGGAGCGAAGACCGAGAGAGCACGACACATACACTTTTGGTACTAATAATAATACGAAAAACAAAACCGAGTCAGCAGCCGACAGTAGTACATACTGCACGAGGATGACCGTCATAATAAAATCCTTCCACCATAGCATCATGAGGGTAATTAATTGATCCCAGCATCAAAAGATAAATTGCTCTTCCTTCCACCATAGCATCATAAGGTTAGTTAGTTACTTGTCCCATCCCACTTCGCAGCATAAGACAATCTGTTCCTACTCCCACTCCACCGTTGCAGGCGGCTTAGATGTGATGTCCTGGCAAACACGGTTTATGCCCCGCACATTGTTGCAGATCTTGTTTACCACATCTACCAGGAATGCATGGTCAAAATAGTACCTGAAATTTTTTAAAAGAGAATGGCTTGATATGAGAAAATATGCAGGATGCAGTCAACTGTTTAAAGACACATCGCCTGCAGTTTACTGCTTAAAACAAACACTATGACAGGGCAACAGGAGAACTTAACATGACAGAGAAGATAGTTATAAATATTCCAACAATTTGTACGGCTCGAAATAAAATTATATCAAGACTAGGCATGCACCATCACAAGGTCAATCTGTTCAATATATTCAAGATTCACTGTAAGAGAGCACCATGAGCACTTTGCAGTTGGAACACAGATTAGATGGCTTGGAGTAAGGCAAAACCAAATGGTTGACCTTAGTAGGGAGCACCTAGAGAACTTCGGGTTGGACAACAAGGGCAACAAGGAAAGAAAAGGGCAAACCACCAAAGAAATGACGGAATTTACTATCTCATGCAAACATTTGTAGATTTTTACAACTGTAACCAATTAGACCATGAATGAATGAGATCCAATTCTTGGTTCCCAGACTCTAGAGTGATAAGAGTGTGAAACATTACAGCAACAGACAAAGAAAACTATCTGTATGACTGGAACAGAATATTAGTACAACATACCTAAAGTTTGCTAGGGGAAAAAAAGTGGAACAGAGTTGGAACTTCACTGGTACATACCAATCTGCAGTCATGCCATCCTCACTGGTGATTGCCCTTAAAACAACAGCATTGGAGTGGGTTCGCTGGTCACCCTGAACCCCAACTGTCTGTACTGGCAAGAACACAGCAAAAGCTTGCCAAATTTTATCATAAAGGCCTGCATCTTTAATAGCTTGAACAAATATCTCATCCACCTGAAAGACATAAATTGAGAAACTGTGAATTCACATAGTATATCCAAGGTGATATAGCAACATTTCAACAATTCTCAAAGTTCGAACCTGACGAAGAACCTCCAAAGCATTGCCTTGTGTAACATCACCTAGGACACGTACAGCAAGACCAGGCCCAGGAAATGGGTGCCGCTTCAAAAATGAATCTGGGACATTCAAAATACTCCCCAATTTCCGCACCTACAGACATTAAAAAAAATGTAAGAGTAATAAAAAATAAAGGTTCCTTGGTTCCTTTCATCATACCACGCCTGAGGCCTGACCATGCAAGAAGCTAAGAAAATTACAAATTATATTATGCAAATTAATTCAAATTGGTACCTCATCCTTGAATAGGAGCTTGAGTGGTTCGATGAGTTTTAACTTCATATCTTTTGGAAGGCCACCGACATTGTGATGGCTTTTGATGGTGTGGGAATGTGTCCTTCCACTCCCAGGAGGTGGGCATGATTCAATTACATCAGGGTACAAAGTCCCTTGAACTAAAAATTCAGGCCTTTTCCCTATCTTCTGCTCCAGCTCGTGAGCAAATTCATCAAAGACAGCTATGAATTCCCTGCCAATAATCTTTCTTTTCTGCTCTGGGTCCTCGACACCCTTTAACTTGCTGAGGAATTGCTCTGACGCATCAACGCATGTAACTGGCAAGTGCAAATCGCTTTCAAAGGTTGTTATTACTCGTTCTCTCTCCTTGTACCTGCAAATGAGGTTGTGTTAGTTTCATTGCACACTGATTTGAGATGCACAAGTTCCATTCAAAAGAAACAGAACTAAGGCAGCATATTGTTACCTCAATAGACCATTGTCAACAAAAACACAATGAAGCCTATCTCCTATTGCCTTGTGAACGAGGGTGGCAGCAACCGTTGAATCAACTCCACCTGACAATGCACAGATAACATGCTCGTCAGGACCAACCGTGCTTTGGATGGTCTTGATTTCTTCATCGAGCACATCTTGCATCTTCCAATCAGCTTTGATCCCACAAACGTCAAAGAGAAAGCGGCGCACTGTTTCCATTCCTTGGGCTGAATGTGTAACCTTTACATGAGAAAGTTCAATACAGTCATGCTATGGCATCAACAGATCCGCAAAGAGCAACCAGATGGTATGCGAAGACAAAGCACGATGCTGTGGATACATAATCAAGAGTAATAATACCAGAAGAAAGGGCAGAGCATGCAAAAGATCATTTCTACTGGCAAGAGAGAATTAAACTACTGAGCTGATGTTGCTCCATAGGATGAATGAACGAAATAAATGAGCAGTGGTCTGAACCAAGAAGACCAATATTTGATTCAAATAAAAAAAACAATATCTATGCTGGTGAACTGATGAAGCAGTTAAATAGGCCTGGAATGGTCAAACAGTACCATTTACTGTAAAAAAAGGCAGACCCAATGCCGGAGGCTCCCACCTGAGTGGGGTCTGGGGAAGGGATAAACCGAGACAAGCCTTTCCCCCGCAAAATCTGCGGAGAGGCTGCTTCGAACCCACGACCTGGCGACTCAGTGAGACAATATTTACTGTAGCATGGCAAAATTTGTAGCTTCGCATAGAATGACGTTCATCATAGTAAGTAATCAGACATAACGGTTGCTACCTCTGGGTGGTATTGGAGCCCATAAAAGCGCTTCTCCCGGTACTCGATGGCGGCGACGGCGCCCTGCACGCTGCGCGCAACCACCTCGAAGCCTTCGGGCAGCCTGACCACCTCGTCGCCATGGCTCATCCACACCGTCTGGCGCTTCCCCGTCTCCGCCTCCCCGTATAACGCGGAGGAGGCCGCTGTCACCTCAACGTCCATCTTCCCGTACTCCTGGCGCTCCCCGGGGACGACGGCGCCGCCGAGGGACTGCACGAGGAGCTGCATCCCGTAGCAGACGCCGAGCACGTGCGCGCCCGCGGCGGCCGCGAAGTCCAGGAACCCCTCGGGAAAAGCAGGCGCCCCGGCGGCGTGGACGGAGTGGGGCCCGCCGGAGAGGATGACGGCGCGCGGTCGGAGGCCCTCCAGGGAGGCGAGCGGCGCCGTGCCGGACACGCAGAGGGAGAGGACGCCGAGCTGGCGCACGCGGCGGGTGATGAGGTGGGTGTACTGCGAGCCGTAGTCGAGGATGAGGACGAGGTTCTCGCCGGAGCCGGCGGACACCGGGAGCACGGAGGCGGCGGCAGTGGAGCCCATGGCGTTTGGCGGCTGGGAGCAGAGGGGGTTAGGGTTTGGGTGCGCGCCAATTGCTGTGGGTGTTCGTGCCGAAGCGTGTGTGTGGATTGTGTTTCCTAAGTCCTAACTATATAAAGATGGGGGAATGGGAGACTGGTCCAAGCCCAGCAAGTAGACTCAACTGGTCCGTCCTGCGCTGTCAAGGTTGCCCGGGCCCCGAGCTGGTTTGGAAGTTGGGGCCTCTGGGCCTTGGGCCTTGGGCCTAGGAAAGCGATACGGACACGAATACGGAAGGGTTACGAAACCGAGTCGGTCAGTCGGCTGCGCCCATCCCTGTTGCACGAGAGAGACGGCCATCCATACTGTAGCCTGTTGGAGTCAGAGCAGAGCCCGTGTTCGTTTGTTCGTATACGATTATAAATTATAAGCTGAAATAGTATTTTCCTTTGACATCAAACTAATCAGATAGCAGTAAATAATTTACGATCGTTTACGGCCAGAGGCGGAGGGGATGCATAGGGTGCGTGGACGGGCGCACGGTGAACGTCCTCCAGGGCCTGGAGCTGCACACGGGCGTCTTCTCCCCCGCCGAGCAGCAGCGCATCGTCGACTACGTGCATGACCTGCAGGACAAAGGCCGCCGCGGCCTCCTCGGAGGTAGCTTAAAAGATCGTTACAAAGTAAAGTAAGCTTGAATGGACTCTGGGGCTTCATTTAGCCACATCATACCAGCCGTCTGGTTACCCGACTTAGCTAATACATGCGCTACGTTATTACAATTTTGACTAACAAAGACAAAAGAAATCTCATCAAAATTGTTTTTTCATTATCTTGATGTCTAGGACAATTGCTCCTATATATGAGACCTATCCAGACTTTTTTCCATGAGCTTTCGTACCAAGTTTAAGCAGTCCAAAGCAATTGCCACTTTCGTGAAGTGTTGATCACAGCCTTTCAATATTTGACACCGCACGCACATGAATTATTCAGGTGTTTTCCTCTCCTTTTCTTAGTATTATTTTTACCAATCCTCTTCTTTTTTTTTCATCCAGGTGTTCTCCAGGTTTTGTCCATGCCTTATCCTATCATCCACAAATTGGATACGTTCATGCAATCATGTGAAAATTGAACACTGGTCGTTCACAAATTTGTGTGTTTTTTAAAACTCTTGGAGGCCGTCGGTCCAAATGCAAATGCAACGACGTTTAACGTTTTGCATAAGAAACCCTTGCACTATGTATATTTCACTAGGAGCCCCTGTGGCCAAGGCAGTGGAGTCAACTGTCAAAGTGCTGCTGCCTGGCTGTACTCTAGGCAATCAATCGTACCCAAAAGTAAAACGGGCCGCCCGCCCCGCTGCTCCGCCGTCCGCATCTCCGCCTCCTCCGGCGCCGGCGCTGCAGCGGCCGGCCCACGGAAGCTATGGGCAACATGACCCGCTCAGACTCGCCCGTCTCCCGTCGCATCGTCCTCTCCTTCCTCGACTTCCTCAACTCCGGTCGGTACTCGCTCTTCCCTCTCTCTCCGTTCCACACCCACGACTCCCCGATCCGATCCCTCACCCGCGTCTCGTTGCTACTCGGTAGTCGCGCTCGTTCCCCTTCTCTCTCTGGATGATCCATTCAACCCACACATGGCTTCTGCTTCTGCCGTGGCCGTGGTGGCCCGGGAGGGGCTCCAGTCCCGTGTGCTACCAAACCCATGGAATTAGAGCTTCGCTCGCACTTTTTTAGGAACTCGATGTGCATCCCATTTGGGATTTTGTGTATTGAAACCACTGTCACGGGCAAAACCCCCACCTTCTAGACTAGGGTTACAAGTGCTTCTAGCCTTCTAGTGGGTGGCAGTAATTCAGGGTCCTTTTCGGAAGTGGCGGCTTTTCCAAGGAGGTAAGATACAGTCGTGGGCACATTAGATGCTGCATCTCTGATTTCTGCAGGCGAATTTAAAACCCAATGAAATGTTATAATACGCTATACTGCGAAAGCACCACATTTTCACGGCAGTCATAGACTCTGGCTGGCGAGAAGTTGAGAACCAATATATAAATAAGTTGATCATTTTTAATGGAATTAGAACAACTGAAGCACATGAGTTGCTCTGGGTTTTGCTCATTTGATTTTGCTTGCCATTCAATTTTCTGACATTAAACAGCCATGTCTTAAATGCAGTCGAATTAGCTCCTGAGGTTGATCCTGAAGCTCTTGAAGTTGCTAAGGATTGCCTGGAGTCTATTTTTAGTGTTAACTCATCAGCCACTCGTGAGGCGATACAACCAGGACTGTTGCTTGAGCTATTTGCTTCTCTGGAAGCAAATGAAAGAGACCGGGCAAGAGCTGCTTTGCTGTCACAATCTGTATCAAACAATCCATCTCAAAATGCGGGCACATCTAATGTCAAAGAAGACTCAAACAAATGCACAACATCAAATGTATGCTCTCTCTCTCACCCCATTTGACACATGAATTGTGTTTTGTTTAACAACCATCCTTTCCGTGTTGCCCCACAGGCATACATGCTTATTCATATTTCACATTTACTGACAATATCTTCGCACAATTTGTTCAATGTACATGTTATTCAGAGCTCCTATAACATATGCTGAATTGCTTATCCATATAGTTTTGTTACTTTCCCCAAATAGCATTCGTTAGATACACTATCTTCTCATATCATCTTTCTGCTTGTCCTGATCAGAGTGACAGTAAGATGGAGGATACATTTGACCTAGGTATGACTATGGCATAAATTTTATTCAGATATAGTTGCCTCTTGTTTATCTTGATTTCATTTGCGAGGTAACTAAAATTAACTATGTTCTCGCGAACCTTTTTAAAAAAAAAAATCTTTGGCCAGATCATTCAGGCGATGAAATATTTGCAAAATTTTATGCTGCACTTGATGAAATCAATTTCTTTAAGACATCCCCTGCTGGAACTGAAGATCCTGGCCTACTTTCAAAAGCAACACAATACTTCAATGATGCATTACTGGTAAAATGATCTCTCTCCCTCTTTCTGTTTTTTCTTCTTAGGGAACTATTAGTTGGTTTGCACCTGTTTCTCCCTTTTCTTGTCCTGATTGTTCTTGACATATTTGTACAATTATTAATTATGGCCCTTTTTTTTGTTTCTGTTTAGGCGATGCAGAAGTCAGGAACGAAAAAGGCAAGCTTAGTAGACCTTGCAGAGTCCTTTAAATCAAGAGGTATGTGGTCTAGTCATTTCATGTGTTGTATTTTGAGTAACAATTTGCATTCCCTCTGTGATTCATTAGTTTGTGCACTAATGTGCAAATTCTAACTTGGCAATCTTTGCTGTTTTCAATGTGTAAAGGTAAAAGGCAATAATGTTATAGTTCAAGCCTTCTATATGCATTAATAAATGAATGTCAATGTGCTCGGTCCTGTTAGCTGACTGCTTATCATTTATTTATCAGGTAATGAATTCGTGAGATCAAACCAACACCTTAAAGCGGTAGAGCTGTACACCTGTGCCATTGCATTGAACAAAAAAAATGCCATTTACTATTGCAACAGGTACGGACCAATTGGAGAAACTATGGTTGTGAACTCGCGGGCTGCAAATTACTATGATAGTTTTTTTTTTTCTCATGATAATGTGTTAAATTGGTAGAACAGAAAAGATACATTTTGTCCCCCCTCAGTTTCATGTTTAATGTAGGATGGGATCTTGAGATTTAAGGACTAATGGCAGTTTAATACTTAACTGCCTGAACCAGTTCTTACTTTTATGGTGTTCCTATTCTATAACCTGTGATTAGGTAGCAAGTCTCAGTACCTTGTACCTGTTATTAGTTCTTCCTAGAAACTCAATATCAGAATCAGAGCTTACAAGGCTTGGGGGGGGGGGGGGGGGGGTGCTCGACCAACCTAGGTGCGGTGACAATGTGAACAAGTAGAAATAGACAGCCAATTTCAAGTTGATGAGGACTCAAAGCTGGGTGGCAGAGGTGTTTGCTGACACTTCTCTCCAACTAAGCTAGGCCACCCTTGGTATAAGGCTGAGGAAGGAAAGCACGTATTTGAGAAATAAACATAAATAATGAGTTAGTTAGAAGCCCATTGAGAACTTTTCATTTCTGGCAACCAAAGGACTCTCTAGCTTTTGTTAATACATGATGTCATTTACTTGCTTCCACTTTGATGTAACATGTACATGCCACTTCCAGGGCTGCTGCATATACCCTTCTTAATATGAACAATGAAGCTATTGAGGACTGCCTGAAGTCAATTGAAATTGACCCTAGCTACAGCAAAGCATATAGCCGACTTGGTTCTGCTTATTTTGCTATGGGGAATTATCACGATGCTCTGTACAAGGGATACTTGAAAGGTATCTGTTGGTGTGCTGCCCTTTTTAACCTTTTCCACAGTTAGTAGGTGCAGTTGCCTGTGTTTCGTCTTTTATATGAACTGTGGATCTAGAGGTTGAACTTTTGTTTCTTGAGTAACTTTTAGCATACCGTGGCATCCAACCCCAAAGCAACTTTCTTCCTTAACATCTGGACATCCGTACTTTTATAGAAATCTAATTAGAAAAAAAAAATTAGTTCAGTTCCCTGTTAAGTCCTAATCAAGTTCCACAGCTAAATCCATACCATACTTTCTTATGGTGACATGCTTTAAGCACTGTGTAAACTACTAAAGTCTGGATTTTCAAATTTATTCCAATGATTCCTGATATTTCAGTTATAATGGGTTTTTCTTCTGCCTGATCAAACTAACTGCTCCACTTGTTCGTCCTACATGTTTCTGCACTATAGTGTTATGTTATCCAATAATGTGTGGAATGTATAGTTAATCTACTTTGCTCTTCTTGCAGCCGCTGAGCTTGATCCTAGTAATGAAAATGTCAGACAGAATATTGAGGTAAAGATTTTCTTTTTTCTACTTTATTTTCATTTGGAACGTGAGTATGGAAAGCTAATGTACCTTTTTTTTCTTTGCTTTGCTCTCTGTCCAATAAACTTAGGTCACAAAAAAGAAACTGGCTGAACGAGTCCCACCAGGAGAGCAGGTACTGTCACTAGAAATTTGCCTTTACCTCCGAAGTGGAGTTTGAGATGTGTCCTACAAATAAGCACTATATTTTCTTTTTGTGTAAAATGAAATGCTTCACTTGTAAAAAGGCTCCTATTTGGGATGTCTACTGAAGATTATGTTTTTATTATGTTGTATGGTTTTATTTTGTTCTTTGGTCTAAATTGACAGCTAATCCATCATCTTGTTTATAGAACACACATGCACGCCAAGCTCAAGGACCACATCAAATATTTACAAGTGGTGGTGTTCCTTTCAATCTGTTTCCACCAGGTAGTTCTCCAGGTCAAGAATTCTTCACTGGCTGGTCATCCGATATTAGTGCACCACCACCAGGACATTCGATAAGTATAAATTTGAATGACATTTTTGGTCAAGCAAATGTCAATGCTAGCGGTCAAGGATCGAGTCAAACAGGGAATTCAAATAACCATACTCCACCTGCTTCGTTCCCAATTGGTGCTGCTGTTCCTCCCCCCTTTGCCTTCTCGGGCTCAGGCAATGAAGGAACTCAGGCACGCCAAGCTTCAAATGGACATGAAGGGGAACATGGTGAACCAGTACGCAGGGATGATGGCATCCATATAAATGTGGCTGGACCCGAGCAGGCTGCGGAGGCTTTGAGAGCTGTGATGCAGATGCTTGGGCCACAGAGGGGTCCACATGAAGGTGCACCTAGAGGTTTGATACTAATCTGCTTCATTTACAACATTTGTTTCTTTTGAGTTAAGTTTGTGAAGCTCATGCTTTGAGCAGAATAGGGCATGTCTTCTCTAGTTATCTTTGAAGGAATAACTCCTAAATGAATGCGATCCATATCTGTGGAGGAACGAATATCATACTGTCTTGTTTGTATCGAACAAACAATCGTTTCAGTGCATTACAAAACACCATAGATAGTAGGTGTGATCGCTGATCCCAATAAAAGGAAGGAATGCTACTGCTTGCATTACCAAAAGAATGATTGGTAAATGGTATAGTTGTGTACATGCTTCCAGTTTGCCTTTTGTCTCTTTATTAGTTCATTCTCCAGTTGGGGCGCAAGCGAAGTGATAGTACTGAATTCTTCACGTACAAGCTGCGTAGAAATCTTATTCATTGAAAAAGAAGAAGCTATTTTTTTCTATCATGCGGGGCACTGACCTAGAGTAAGTTTTGAACAATAGAACGAGCCAAATATGAACTATTCTGTGTCATGTTTGCTGTGCAGGACCAGGTTAATACGTGGGAAGTAGGAAAATGTGTTATGCGGCGTATTGTTGAATTGTCATCTGCAGAAGTCTTATACAGGACATTATTTTGTCTTTTCCATCCTGATGAAAAATGGAATTTCTTGTGCACCTTATAGCAGTATGTCTGTGCTACAATTCCACCTTAATGGTTGCTGGCACATTTTGCTCAACTTACCTGCTCTGTTCATCTTGGCGGAGGTGTATCATTAGCTATGCTAAGTCTTGTTTGTTGAGATTGTCCTGTGATTTGTGTATACCTGTTGGTCCATCATGTGATTTAAAGCCATTTTGCCCCCTGTTTTTTTTTTTGCTGCTTATTGGTTGCCAGTTGATACTTTGAAATATTCCTGGAACGAAGTGCATGCATGATCATTATTGCCTTTGCTTGGATAATTGTTGGAATTGCAAATCATCACCAGGAGGGAAGTTACTATTAGAGTTAAATGCACCGTAGGTTCATTAACTTTAGGTGATGTGTTATCCAGGTCTATCAACTTTTAAACTATATTTTTAGGTCTATTAACTTTTGGTGGTGTGTTATCTAGGTCTATCAAACTTCGCCTATGGTGGGGCGCCTTTGATGTCCCAGCATAGCAGGTCCCAAGCCCTGGTAAAGGAGGAGGGTTGTGTTAGGCGTGGCGAGCCAATGTAAAAACTTAGCCACTTTAATGGAGATGAAACCCGAAAGAAAATTGTTGGGGGCGTAACCCTCTTAGCGACGCGCCATATCGGAACCCGGGTATGGTGTTAAATGGGCAAGGGCCGGGTCGTCACCCCCGTGACGCGCTGTGTCGTGATCTGGGCATGGTGTCAAGTAACCAAGGATCGGGTCGTCGCTTCCTTAGTGGCGCGCTACATCGGCGCCCGGGTGTAGTGAAAAATGAGCAAGGGTCTTCGCATCTGAGTCGACGGGTGCGAAGGGTAAGGAAGCTAGTCGAACCAACTAGGATCCGTTTAGGTAGTTGGAATGTAGGGTCACTTACTGGTAAGTTAAGAGAATTAGTTGATACCGCGACTAGGAGGCGTGTAAATATATTATGCGTTCAAGAGACTAAATAGAAGGGTCAGAAGGCGAAGGAGGTGGACAATACAGGTTTCAAGCTTTGGTACATAGGGACAGTCGCGAATAGAAATGTAGTAGGAGTTTTGATTGATAAGAGCCTCAAGAATGGTGTGGTGGGAGTGAGAAGGCAAGGAGATAGGATTATCTTAGTCAAGCTTGTCGTTGGTGATATGGTCTTGAACGTAATTAGTGCGTATGCCCCCCAAGTAGGCCTCGACGAGAGTGTTAAGAGACAGTTCTGGGAAGACTTAGATGGCATGGTTAGAGCTATACCTAGTAGTGAGAAGCTTTTTATAGGAGATCTTAATGGGCATGTAGGTACTACAAGCGCAGGTTTCGAGGCAGTTCATGGAGGTTTTGGGTATGGTAGTAGGAATCAGGAGGGGGAGGAAGTTTTGGACTTCGCGGTAGCTTTTGACCTGATGATAGCCAACACTTTCTTTAGAAAGAGAGAATCTCATCTAGTGACCTTCAGTAGCGGACAACACTGTAGCCAGATTGACTTTGTCCTCGCAAGAAGAAAGGACAAACGAGCATGCTTGGATTGCAAGGTGATACCAGGAGAGTGTGTTGTTTCTCAACATAAGCTTTTGGTGGTAGATTTTCGTTTTCAGGTACGGGCCCGTAGGGATAAACAAGCTAAGATTGAAAGAACAAAGTGGTGGAAACTGAAAGGGGAGACGTCAGAGGTATTTAGGGAAAGGGTTATCAAAGAGGGCTCTTGGAAGGAAGAAGACGACATAAACAACATGTGGGACAAGATGGCAACCAACATTCGGAAGGTAGCCTCAGAGGTGTGTGGAGTAACCAAGGGAAGGAGACGCGAGGCTAAAGATACTTGGTGGTGGAACGAGGAAGTCCAAAGGGCTATTAAAGAGAAGAAAGAATGCTATAGACGCTTGTACCATGACAGGAGTGTGGACAACATAGAGAAGTACAAGGTGGCAAAGAAGACTGCAAAACGAGCTGTAAGTGTGGCAAAGGGTACAGCGTATGAGGATCTTTACCAACATCTGAGTACGAAGGAAGGAGAGAAGGACATTTATACGATGGCTAGGGTTCGTGAGAGAAAGACACGGGACTTCAACCAAGTTAAGTGCATTAAGGATGAAAGGGAGCACCTCTTGGTGAAGGAGGATGAGATCCGACATCGATGGCAAGAGTATTTTGACAAATTGTTCAATGGTGAGAATATGGACACAACATTTCAGTTGGATGACTCTTTTGATGACACCAATAGGCGCTTTGTGCGGAGAATCCAAGAATCTGAGGTCAGAGAGGCGTTGAAAAGGATGAAAGGAGGTAAGGCGATGGGACCGGATGGTATCCCAATCGAGGTGTGGAGATGTCTCGGGGACATAGCTATAGTATGGCTAACCAAGCTGTTCAACCATATTTTTCTATCGAACAAGATGCCTGATGAGTGGAGAAGTATATTGGTACCGATCTACAAGAATAAAGGGGATATTCAAAGTTGTACGAATTACCGGGGAATTAAGTTGATGAGCCATACTATGAAGCTATGGGAAAGAGTTATCGAGCATTGCTTGAGAGCAATAACGCGGGTCTCTATGAACCAATTTGGTTTCATGCCCGGAAGGTCAACCATGGAAGCCATTTTCTTAGTAAGACAAGTTATGGAGCGGTATAGGGAGAAGAAGAAGAACCTACACATGGTTTTTATTGACTTGGAGAAGGCTTATGATAAAATACCAAGGAATGTTATGTGGTGGGCTTTGGACAAACATAAAGTCCCAACGAAGTACGTCGGGCTCATTAAGGACATGTACAACAATGTTGTGACTAGAGTTCGAACAAGTGATGGAGACACGGATGACTTCCCGATTAGGATAGGACTACATCAAGGGTCAGCTTTGAGCCCTTATTTGTTTGCTTTAGTGATGGACGAGGTCACAAGGGACATACAAGGGGACGTTCCTTGGTGTATGCTTTTCGCGGACGATGTAGTGCTAGTTGATGAAAGCCGGACAGGAGTGAACCAGAAACTGGAGTTATGGCGGGAGACTTTGGAGTCCAAAGGTTTTAGACTCAGTAGAACTAAAACTGAGTATATGAGATGTGATTTTGGCACTACTACTCGGGAGGAGGAAGAAGTTAGTTTGGAAGGTCAAGTAGTGCCTAGGAAGGATACCTTTCGATATTTAGGATCAATGCTACAGAGGGACGGGGATATTGATGAAGATGTTAGCCATAGAATCAAAGCAGGGTGGATGAAGTGGCGGCAAGCGTCTGGTGTCCTATGCGACAAAAGGGTACCACAGAAGCTAAAAGGCAAGTTTTATAGGACGGCGATTAGACCTGCTATGTTGTATGGTGCAAAATGTTGGCCTACGAAAAGACGACATGTTCAACAGCTAAGTGTCGCGGAAATGCGTATGTTGCGTTGGATTTGCGGTCATACAAGAAAGGATCGAGTTCGGAATGATGATATACGTGAGAGATTAGGGGTAGCGCCAATTGAAGAAAAGCTTGTCCAACACCGGTTGAGATGGTTTGGACATGTGCAACGGAGACCTCCAGATGCACCGGTGCGTAGCGGAATCCTAAGCCAGGACAGTAACGTGAAGAGAGGCAGAGGAAGACCGAAGTTGACTTGGGTAGAGGCAATAAAAGGAGACTTGAAAGGATGGAATATACCCAAAGACTTAGCCTTAGATAGGAGTGCTTGGAAGACAGCTATTCACGTGCCTGAACCTTGATTGCTTCTGATGGGTTTCAACTCTAGCCTACCCCAACTTGTTTGGGACTTAAAGGCTTTGTTGTTGTTGTTGTTGTTGTTGTTGTTATCTAGGTCTATCAACTTTCAAACTGTATTTTTGGGTCCATTAACTTTTGATGATGTGTCATCCAGGTTCATCAACTTTTAAATTGCATTTTTGAGTCCCTAAACTTTTTAACTGGTTCACCATAGGTCCATATCCCTTTGTTTTAGTGAATAGATCTTACATGGCACGCCAAAAAAGCAGCCGCCGTGGAGTATAGGACGAGATCACCATCTGGAGATAATCTTCAATACGAAGAACTTGGTGGGATCACCATATAGGGTTTCTCGAGTGATGGCTCGACGGGGAATAAACTTCACAATAAAATCCAGTTTAATCTACCCGGTACAAGGCCACAGGAATAGGCACGTAGGCCATCTGACCCAAATAAAACTTGGACTCTACCAGCCCAACTAGAACCGATTGACCCTGAGTCCTTGCGGCTAACATGCATGGCACGTCCAAACGCAGCCACCAATTTGATTCACGTACACAGGTGCATGTAGACACTAAAAGCTAGATGCTAGATAAAAGATCGTGTATCACAACTGAATAGGAAACAAATGCATGAAAATAATAAAATACTACGACAAGGATGCTAATCACGTTGAAAAAATTCTATTCCATTGATGGTCTCCACCTCTTTAGAATTAGTACTGATGTATTTTGTTGGCTTCATTTTCTCCTTTCCACGCAATAATAAGGCACCTCTATGAAATATCTTTGATGATAGTCCATCAGTCGTAAATTTTTCCATGTCCACAATATATTTATTCTTAAAAATAATAGTCTCAAATTTAAGATCAGAGTATATTAAATAATTACCAGCTGCTACATTTGAATTATTGCTAGACAAGTCTCTATGAACATCTTGAGGAGCTATGGACTCATCACCTACTCCACGGTGGCTGCTTATTTGGCGTGACATGTCAGATCTATTCGCTAAATGAAGGGGTATGGACCTACGGTGAATCAGTTAAAAAGTTTAGGGACCCAAAAATGCAATTTGAAAGTTGATGGATCTGGATGACACACCACCAAAAGTTAATGGACCCAAAAATACAGTTTGAAAGTTGATGGACCTGGATGACACACCACCAAAAGTTAATGCGTCCAAAAATACAATTTAAAAGTTGATGGACTACTAAAAATTAATGGATGCATTTAACTCTTACTCCCTCCGTCCCATTGAGTTTGTCGCTCGAGAAGCGGAATTGTGAGGAGGGCACGGTTTTCAAACGACAAACTCAATGGGACGGAGGGAGTACCAGTAAGTTACTAAGCTGAGTATATATCAGTTTGGAGATGGCATCCGTTCCAAAGGCTCTGTCTTCACTGCTTTGGTACCAGAAAGAAGGTAGGAGTGGGTGGGCCTGGGAGAGCTCACTTCATTTTGGAGTACTCTTTTCTGTAGATAGACACTGTAACAAATATATCTAGAATCTAGATAGATTGTGTCTTTTGGGCTGGGCCACCATACAAAAGAAGTGAAAGGCCCAGAAAGGAAGAAACAAACAGGGACATGACATTGTCTTTTTGTTGGGCTGGTATGCTTTGCTTCATCAATTGGCGGCTTTGGCATCCTTTGACAGCCATCATTTGAGTAGTGAAGCTGAGGATGCCTTTTATTCCTGCACGGCCCCACCAATTAATAAATTGACCAAAATGAAATGCTTCAAAGGAGCCGAACCTAGGGATGGCTAAAATTTTGCTTTTGCATCATGAGATACACACAAGAAAAGCTACTTCGTTGCGTTGAAACGTACACTGACTGACTTGGTCCCACCACCTAATCACAGGTGGACACGTATTAGGGATTATTCCCCATCACAAGCACAACACAGCTGCGCAGGCCAACCCACCCACCGTCCATGCCCGTCACAGTGAAGCATCCCGAAAGCACACTACAACGCGCTTCCAGAGTAGAGTACAGGTAGATACGTGCAGCTCCATTTATTTCTAGGATTAGCAAAGCAACAGCCAAATGTCTGCACTTAGAGCAGAGCAGAGTAGAGTACCATTGAAAGAACAAAAAATGAGTGCCTTCACGTCTCACATCACTCCTTCATGGTTGGCACTTGGCAGGCCTCCCTCCATTTCGTCTCGTTTCTTCTTCTTTGACTAGTGTGTGGAAACTACAGGACATCCTGATAATTTTTAACTAACGGTTTATCAAATTATATGCATGCTTTGACTAGTGTGTGGAAGTAATATAGGAACTGTTTTTTTCTCACAAATATTTAAAATATAACATGGATGTGGTTATCATATATATATATATATAAGTATTATAAACATTGATTTTGATTTGGGTAGGGTTTTTTTGGACTAGAGTACTTAGGGTGGATTATTCTTTTATTAGTGGCAACTGGCTTCTGTTTTGATTTCGTCAATTTTAAAGTATACGGTGCTAGTCTGGTAGAGGTAGGATTTAGGATATGAATATCGGCTTTGAACTTAGAAGGCGTTTGTGTTCCATGGATGGAAACGTAAATGGTAAGGAAAACAAACAGATGACGCGGGGAGCAGCATTCCCGTGATTTGTTCGGATGTAGAAAAATAAGGGAAACTGATAACGCCGGTTGTTGCGTAATGCGATAAAGCTTGTGGAGGGGCGGAATTGGTTGTGAACGGGTCCGTATATGATTGCGAGGTACTCCATAACACACCGAGATGAACCAAACAAACAACTGTATCATCATCCGATCCCCTCCGTAATCTAATTATGTTACATTTCGCTGAACCAAATGTCATCTTTTTTTTTTGAGGGGACAACCGTTGATTTTATAACACTGTTTGCTTCTTGATGGTATTAAATGGATAGTTAAAGTACATATCCTTGCGTTTTTGGAATCTTACCATGACGGTCTGAAAAGAAGTGCGTGCATAGGGTAGGAGTACAGAGTACTCCATACTACTAGTAGTAGGTAGTAGGCGTTCGTTGGAATTTGGAAATGAGAGGGAGGGATTATTGGCGCTGCGATTAAAAAACTATCAATAACAAATTACAGAACTCACTAATTAATGTTCAGAAAAAAGTACGTACTAGTCGCTAATTACCCCGGGGCAGCAGCGCCCTGTAAAATAAGAAATTTTGAAAAATAAAAATCCAGTAGCAAAGATCGAGGAGAGAGGGTCTTCAGGCCTGTTTGGTACTGGTACCCCGCCACGCCATGTCAGTTGTGACGGAATCCAACACACAGACCAGCTGCCCTGCCCTGCCCTGCCCCGCACCGCCAGTCCGCCACCGGCCACCGCAGCAGAGCAGAGCAAACCCTCCCCTCGCAGCCTGCACCACCAGCGGCGCCACACCCCCCGGCGCGGCCGGGACCAACAAACGGAACGAACGCAGGATCACCTCGGATCTGCGCCTCGCCGGACTCCCAACGAACGTCACGTCACTGAACGGACGCCACAGATTTGCCCTGCTCCGCTCCACTCCACTGGAAGCGACGCCAGATTTGACAACGCCGCGCGCGCTCACACACCCAGCTCGCCAGTGCCGGGACCGGGGCTCCTTCCATGCATTCGCCGAGGTCGCGCATTCGCGGCCGCGACCCGCACCCGCCCTCGGGTGCTGGACGCCACCGCCGCCGGTCACCGCCTGCTCCGCCCTCCCCGCGTTACCAGCGACGCCCGCAGAGGCGCACCCCGCCGCCGCGGCGCGGCGACGATCCCCACCCCGACGTCTCCGCCCCCGCCCACCACCGCATCCTGCTCGAGGCCGGCCGCCTCGCCGCGCACTACCTGGTCGCCCAGGGCGTCATCCCCGAGCATGTGCTCCGGGCCAGGGAAGACCCGCCCGCCCCACGCCCCGCGCACCCTCCCGCCAGCCGCGGGAGAAAGATAGACGACGGCGGCGGTGGCGGCGATCCGAGATCGCGCCGGAACGATGGGGACTGGGCCCGCGTCTGGGAGGACGACGACAGGCAGGCACGGAAGGCGACCAGATGGGACAGGAGGAGCCACAGCTTTGACGAGAGGCGTAAGTACCACGACGCCGGCCATGATGTGGACAGGGGCGCCCGCCGGACTCGAGACTATAATGAGCCCAGGAGACCTCCGATGTCGAGGTCCTACTCGCATAACGATCGCCGGCCTTCCGCTGATGGCGGCAGAGTGGATCCAAGGAGCAGGAGCAGGACCAGGAGCTACTACGCTGGCAGTGGCAGTGGCAGTGGCAGCAGTAGAGATTTGGATCACACCAAGGTGCCAGACTCTGGCATTATTCCTGCTGCTGCTGGTAGGGACTACCGTCATGTCGATGAAATGCCAAGGCACCAGCGGAGGGTGCCTAGTTCAGTGGTGGTTGCAGAGGTGAATGACAGTGCCGATGACGAAATGGCTATCGAAGACGGGGAGATGGTGTCAGAGATCCACGGACTGAATCGCACTCGAGACATTTCTGAAGGCGAGGATGGTGAGTTTGAACAAGACATTTCTGAAGGTGAGGACGGTGAGTTTGCAGCTGCTCGCTTGAATGGTGTTGAAATGGATGCCACCCACACCCAGCACCAACTGTCTGATTCTGATACCAATGTTCATCCGTTGGAATCTGTTGAGGAACCGGCCGTGCATAGGGGGTCCCAGCTCAGCAATGCCGTAGAGGACAGGGAAGCTGCCAATGCACCCATGGTCATGGATGCTTGTACGAGGGAAACATTAGGTGAGGACAATGACTGCTCTCAAGCAAGGGATGAAATGGTGGCTCCACATCCACAGAGTGAAGGTGTGGCTGGTGCTGGCGATTTTAACAGAGATAAATCAGAGCTGCCAGCTTCGTGCAGAGTTTTTGACCTCAACGTCGTCGAAACTCCAGATGCCTGTGAAATGACTGAGATCTCTGGTGATCCTCAAGCAGATCATGTTTCTGATTCTGTGCCTGATTTAGTTGGCCGGATACACCAGCAAACTAACTGTCATGCTTCAGAAATTCAAGGTCAACATGAGCGTGCAGGGGATAGTCACATGTCGAAGAATGGGCATGACTTGATTAGGTATGATCTGAACAGTGAGGCTGTTGAAGATGCACAGGATATTCACCTGTTGGAGAATGAGAAATTACTTCTAAGTCATGGCATTGATGCGCATGATATGACTAGAATCGAATGGAGCAATGGGCATTTACATCTGAATCAAAATGCAGATGGGCTGGAACATGAAAACGACTGGATGGAGAACCATACTGTGATTGGTGAGCAGCTGCTGCTAAGTGATGGCATGGATGGACATCCTGTCCGTAATTATCAAATGGCGTCAGAACCCAAGCATTTACCTATGGGTGTCTATGATTTGCATAGCTACAATCTGAAAAGCGAGAAAATGCTTCTAAATGATGGTGCAGACAAGCATGCACATGATAGTTGCCATTTGAAGGATGGACAAATGCTTCTCAATCAGTCTGAGAATCGACAGGCTAGAATTCACAATAGAGCCAATGAGCGAACAATTCCTGTGATTAATCTCGAAGATGATGATTATGAAGAGCAGTCTGATATCAGGGAGTTTCTCGAATCCAAGTAAGCCACTTTCAATTTTCTTTTGTTGTACTCTCAAGGGAAAGATAAAAAATCCTTCACATGCATCTGAACATGTTCACTATACACACCTGTAGTATTCTGCAACAGCAAACCTCAACTTTTTCTCACGATCCTCAGATTTTGTTGGACCAAGATCACGACCTTTTATTTGCCTTATATGGGATCCCTTTACAGTTGGTACACCTTTTCTGTGCTAACATTAGCTTTGTTCTTGATTTGTTTTTGTGTGAACTGTCATCCACAAACCACAATTCCTGGCTCTGCATGGCCACATGATGCAGTGAACACTGCATTGGACATTTGGACGATGAAAAGTACTTGCTAGGTCTCTAATATACCGGTTTGTTTTTAGTAGCATATAAACATGTCTGTGCTATGGGAGAGCATACTATCGAACGGTTTTCACATAATCTAAAAATGTTTGTGCTATGTCTCTAATAAACTGAATTCATACACAAAATCGAACGGTTTTCACATATTCAGCTGCTCTTCTGCTCATGTTCTATTGGTTTCAATACATCGACATGAATGAAACTAAAATGGTTGACTGTTTCTACTAGATGTATGCGTTCTGCATACTCAACGAATATTTCGTCAGATCAGGCAGGCTGTGTTCTTGTGTATTTGTGCTGTCGCGTGACAGTTGCAAACAATAATAATTTGTTGAGTTCCTTGATTCGCCTGGTTTGTATTGAAAAATGAGAACCTATTTGTTCCTTAGCTTGTTTTTGTTGAGAGTGAGTGAATTTGACAAGTTTACTTTGCTTTCGCTGACTGCTGGGGTACTAGTACTAGAAATAATAGTAGATTGATTATGACTTGCTAACTTATTACCTTTTGTTTGTTGTGTGTTTTGTTGGTCAGAAGCTATCAATGCCTGGGAGTGGGACCTGCCATTCTCTGAGCTTGGGAAGTGGGCAAGTGGCCATGTTGTTTGCCTAGCCGGCTCCGAGATTCTGCGTCAGGCAGTGCAAACATGTCATCCTGGAGCATGGGAAACAAGATTGCATTGCGCGGGGCTGATCTGGTGAAGTTGGTGGGTTCGTTCATGCAATGTTTTTTTTTTAGATTCCCAGAGCCAGAGCAGAGGGTGGTAGACTGGTAGCGGTACTCTTCAGTTTTTGCTTGCTAGAATTTGCTGGTAGTAATTAGTGTAGATGTTTAGGTGAACAATAGGTGGCACATGAACTTGAGCAGCAGCAGACTATGCTGCCCTTTCAGGTTTGTTGTTTGGTATTTATTTGACCTGTACTGCTTGGCTTGACATCCTTGTTGAAGATTCTTGAGAAACGCCGGTTCGGTGTGTGATATAATAATTATTAATGAGCATATAATAAGTGGGATATGTGTGCAGTGCAGTGCAGTATAATACCACATCGATCTCTCTCTGGTGATGAATGGAACCGATTGATTATCCAGGCAGCATCTGTAATGTGAATATGTGATGCATCCATCCATACATATACGACATAACATAAGGTTTCCTGTCCTTTCCGTTTCCATGCTGGTGCCAGTGCGTGTGCGTGCATGCATTCTAGTTCTAGCTTTGATTTGCTGCCGAGGTGGATTAGGTGATGCATGGCCACATTATGTTTCTGCCTGGCGGGTGGCGGTGGCGGGCTGAGCCAACGGGAAATGGCGGACTCGGTTTCGGTTGGTTCGTGGCCGGCGAATGGCGGACGCACGGTGGGCCGCGTAAAACTAGAATACGGGCCCATCCATGTAAGTTAATGGATAATCTGCGGCCCGTGTCACTGATGGTAGATCACCCTCGCCAGCCCAATGGGCCTTACGTTTCCGTTCTTGCTCCTGGCTGCGGAGTCGTCTTCTTCTATCTCGGCTCGGGTCTTGAAGCCACGCCACGCTCGGCAAAGGAAGAAGGTGCGGCTGCGACTATAGATGTCAACGGGCCCGTTCCCGAATCCCCGTGGGGAATTCACCCATTAAGGGACGGGGATGGTATGAATTCTATCCCCACAGAGGATTAAACGGGGCTGAAATTATCCCGTCGAAGATCACGGGGGCGGGGATGATATGCAGGCCCCTGTCCCCGCTCCCCGCGGGGACCCGATTCTAAAGACCCATATACTGGCAATGCCCAATACCTGTGATATATAAGCAATGTTGCAACCCTAGCTCCTGTCGAAACGATCAACGGAAACGCGAAACGAAAGTTGCATTTCATAGTCCCGTTATATCACTTAGGGTTTTAAACCAATTTTTATTAAGCGAAAATGCTATAGAACATATATGCGCTACTTAAATAAAGTTTGAAGTGTAAACTTTGTAGATGACGATGAAATACATGCGGTCCATGGGGATCCCCACGAGGACTAATTCCCCGCGGGGATGGGGATGGGGATGGGGAGAAAGTCTCCCCCGTGGCACTTGACGGGGATGGGGATGGAGAATTTTCTTCCCCACGGAGACAGGGATGGGGAGGCACTCCCAACGGGGGGAATTCACCGTTGACATCTGAAGCTGCGACACACAGTCTTCTCTATACTTCCTCTGATCTTCGCGTCACGTTACAGTCGCAGCTAGGGCACCCGGCCCCGAGGAGAAGACGTGTCAGCGGAAGCGGCGGCGTGGTGGGATGATCTCGACAGTTATTCGCTCTGTCGCGGCGCGGCGACCACGTCATCTTCCGCGACTGTAAGATCTAGATCCCCGTCCCATCCCCCGCCGCCCGATCTCGGCGGAAATGTTTTCTCTTATTCGTTTTGTGCGGGCTGTCTGTGTGTGTGGGGGGGGGGGGGGGGGGGGGGGGGGGGGGGATGCAGATCGCGGCGAGGTGCCCAAGGGCAGCGCGGAGATCTTCTTCCGGAAGGTGAAGTTCTGGAATGACGGCAAGGTAGAGGAGGCGCCCCCAGTGGTTCGTACGTATCTGTTACTTGTTACTCCCGCTCTCTTATTGACACTGCAAATTTTGACGAGCATTGGTAGACAACTTAGCAGCAGTAACTGTGATTCTTGCCTCGTGGTAGCTGAATGCTCTACTTGCAAGCTTGTGGTTTAATCGGAACTAGCACTTTGATTGTGTGAAATGTGTGCACTTATAAACTGATAACCAGTGTCGAATTGTCGGTTGAGCAGCATTACCTTATAAAATGGGATGGACATCTAGCAGAATTTGAATTGTGTGTAATTGCCAAATTTCCTTTCATGTTATGTAGCTTATGTTTTTGTCCATTATCTGTTACCATCAGGTACCGTGCAATCTCTAATGGGCCGTTTGGTTAAAACATGGAATGATACATTTTGTGTGTGATCCAAGTACTGTCTTGGACGGGCGCTTTAAGATGAACTGGAGTAAAACTGGGTGTGATACCCTGTGTGGTTTACTCTAGCTACTCTACATATGTTTAGGATTAACAGGAACTATGCTTATTAAGGAAAGCAAATTTCTATTCAATGAAAAATGGTTTGTAGTGTGATGTGTAGTTGTCTCTTTATCAGTTGTGTATGAAGCCTTTTGTGGATCATTTTGGTAAATTTAATACTTGATTTTAAACAGTACATTGGCATATAAAATACTTGACTAAACTGAAAGAATAGCAGTCAGTTCATGTGCGTATGGAAAGACAGTGATTCCACCTGTGATCTGTTTATTGGTGCGTTGCTTTACTATTTGATCTGACAATCGGTATTCTTACTTTTCACTATGGCAGAATGTCGATGGGGTTAACTATATTCATTTCAAGGTCGCCGGACTATTTTTTGTGGTAACCACAATGGTTAATGTTTCTCCATCCCTTCTCCTGGAACTTCTTCAAAGGATTGCACGTGTTACAAAAGATTATCTTGGCGTTCTCAATGAAGATTCACTGCGGAAGAATTTTATTTTGGTGTATGAATTGCTTGATGAAGTCATTGTAAGTACTCTACACCATCTTTCCTTATGCCATTCTGAACTCGTATCCTTTGTGACCTGGTTTTTTATTCACTAGCAAAGCCTAATGTGTAATATTCAACAAAGAAGTTGTGGGCTTCCACAGCGATTAGTATGATTCATCTGTTTACGGGAATGCTTACTACCATCTTCTGTTAGCATTTGTTTGGTTTTGCTAACAAGTTGAATTGTGCAATCAGGACTTTGGATACCCACAAACAACCTCTACTGAGGTTCTGAAGTCGTACATATTCAATGAACCCATTATGGTTGATGCTGGAAGGCTGCCACCACTTGGTCCTGCTGCTATGTTCATGGTAACGCTTGTGCACATTACTGCAAGTTCTTGACTGAGGAACATGTGTTCCCCATGCTATTTTGGCAGTTGCATAGTTTCATTTAACATCCTTGTCTTCTGCAGCAAGGCACAAAGTGTATGCCTGGTACAGCTGTTACAAAATATGTTGTTGCTACTGAGCCTGGGGGGAAGAAGAGGGAGGAAATTTTTGTTGATATCATTGAGAGACTAAGTGTGACATTCAGCTCGAGTGTAAGTGTTATGGTGGGCAACAAGTATCAGAGGAGGAAGCATGCACGTGGCTAGAGCGTGAGCCCGGGAGCCGCCGAAACGACGAAAGCTGCGTCGCGCGTTCGGTGGCGCGGTCACCCGGCCATTCAGTCAGTTAGTTTAGTCATTAGGAGTTTGTTTGGGATCCTAAAATTTAGCATGCAGTTTGTTAGCTTTTGAACTAGAGTCTTTATGTATTGAACGATTGTGAGCAAATAAAATCATCCAGAGATTAGAGTTATCTCTCTGGCCTCCTGGCGCCTGAGCGCCCTCACCTCCCATCTCCGAGCTCTAAACTCCGGCGCCGAGCACGGCGCCGCCAGCTCGCCGTCGGGCCTTCAAGCCTCGTCCGCACACCTCCCACTCATACGCGTTACGCAGTAGATCGGGTCACAACAATCTGGTATCAGCCAGCTCTGGGCCGATGTCGGGAGCTTCCGCACCCATCCCTGTCACCTCCGCTGCCATGCCTCAAACCTCCGCCCCACCAGCCACCACCAACGCCGCCGCCATACATCAATCCACTGTTCCATTGTCCGTTGGTCCCCCCTAGGCGGTCGCCTCTACGGGCGCTCTAGACACCCTGACCACCGCCATCTATGGGCTGCAGAGGCAGATGGGTCAACTGGCACATGAAGCTAGCAGCATATGAAAGGGAATTAATCGGATTGGTGCAAGCAGTCCGACATTGGCGTCCTTACCTTTGGGGCTGTTCTTTTGTCGTCCGTACAGATCACAACACACTCAAGTTCATCCTCAATCAGCGTCTATCGATGATTCCACAGCACCAATGGGTTAGCAAACTCTTCGGGTTCGATTTCAGTGTAGAGTTCCGGCCCGGTCGCCTGAACGTAGTCGCGGACGCCTTGTCCCGGCGCGACGCCGAAGAGCTACAGCTGTCAGCGGTTACTGCACCATCATTCAGCTTTTATGAGGAACTTCGGCGGGAGCTCGTGAACCTGCCTGCACTTGAGCAGCTACAGAAGGACGTGGCCTCCGGTGCGCATGGCGAGCCCTGGGCGGTGACTGACGGCCTGATCACCCACCATGGCCGCGTCATGATACCGGCGACATCACCCCTGTTGATGGAAGTACTGCGCCTTGCACACACAGGGGCGCATGAAGGAGTACAGAAGACACTTCAGAGACTCTGAGCTGATTTCTACGTCGAGCATGACCGCCGCATTGTGCGTGACTTTGTTCGCGCGTGCACGACATGTCAGCGCAACAAAATGGAAGCTCTGCACCCCGCTGGCCTGCTCTAGCCGCTGCCGGTTCCGTCGCGAGTTTGGGCGGACATTTCGATGGACTTCGTCGAAGCACTTCCTAAGGTACACAGCAAAAGTGTTATTCTAACCGTGGTTGATCGCCTCTCGAAGTACGCCCATTTCATCCTGCTGGGACACCCATACACAACAGCGTCAGTTGCCAGAGCTTTCTTCGCCGAAATTGTTCGCCTCCATGGATTTCCGGAGTCCATCGTGTCGGACCGCGATCCGGTCTTCACTGGACATGTCTGGCGCGACCTATTCCGGTTGGCAGGGGTCCAGCTTCGTATGAGTTCGGCGTTCCACCCCCAAACGGGCAGGCAATCGGAGGCCGTTAACAAAACCATTGCTATGTATCTCCGTTGCATGACAGGTGATCGTCCCCGCGCATGGCTGGATTGGCTCCCGTGGGCTGAGTATTATTACAACACGGCGTATCACTCCGCGCTGCGCACTACCCCCTTCTAGGTGGTGTACGGTCAGCCGCCGCCGGCGATCGTGCCCTGGGTGCGGCACGCACCGACACCGTCGACACCATGCTGGCGGACCGAGATGCGTTCCTGGATGAGGTCCGCGCTCGACTCTTGCAGGCGTAGGAGTACGCTCGACGTCACTATGATGCCAGTCATCGCCGCTTGGAGTTCGCGCCAGGAGACTAGGTCTGGCTGCGCATGCTACACTGACCGGCCCAAACTCTGGCAACGGGCAGCCGCGGCAAGCTTGGCCCACGTTACGCCGGGCCTTTCCAGGTGCTGGAGCGGTGGCGTACCGACTGCAGCTGCCAGAAGGTGCCCAGATCCACGACGTCGTCCATGTTGGTGTGCTCAAGCCGTTCAGGGGCACCCCGCCGTCGTCGACACCGGCACTACCTCCACTGCGACATGGGCGTCTGCTTCCGAAGCCAGCGCGCGTTCTGCGTGCCAGCCTGCGTCGCGACGTCTGGCACGTGCTCGTGCACTAGGAGAACATGCCGGAGTCGGAGGCCACCTGGGAGCCACTCGACGCGTTCCGAGAGGCTCATCCAATGTTCCAGCTCGAGGACGAGCTGTTTCTCCAGGGAGGGAGAGATGTTATGGTGGGCAACAAGTATCAGAGGAGGAAGCGTGCACGTGGCTAGAGCGTGAGCCAGGGAGCCGCCGAAACGACGAAAGTTGCGTCGCACGTTCGGTGGTGCGGTCACTCGGCCGTTCAGTCAGTTAGTTTAGTCATTAGGAGTTTGTTTGGGATCCTAAAATTTAGCATGCAGTTTGTTAGCTTTTGAACTGGAGTCTTTATGTATTGAACGATTGTGAGCAAATAAAATCATCCAGAGATTAGAGTTATCTCTCTGGCCTCCTGGCGCCTGAGCGCCCTCACCTCCCATCTCCGAGCTCTAAACTCCGGCGCCGAGCACGGCGCCGCCTGCTCGCCGTCGGGCCTTCAAGCCTCGTCCGCACACCTCCCACTCATACGCGTTACGCAGTAGATCGGGTCACAACAGTAAGTACCGGTCTATGTCATGCCTTGTCGTCAGTGGCGGAGCTAGAGAAATATGGGGGGTGCGGCCGTTCTTTCATAGCAATTACTTAGATATATATGATCTCACAGTACAGTGTAACTTAATAGCGCTACGGGCAAGATTTTAGCATCAATATTTGAACACAAGCAATAATGATATATAATAACAATGAAATAGCGGTAATAGTGCTTACCTTTTACCAAAATATAGTTAGAGAATGAAACAATTATATGTAAAAAAGATTGTTGTGGCATTGACAAAATGCAGTCCTCAATCACAAGATATTCATTGGCATAGATAGAAAAGAACAAACCCTTCAATTTTAAGCAAAGAGTCAATAGTATGATCAGTTGAAAAGTAAAAATCACATCTGGAATGTCGAGGCAAAATTGCTGGCTAGGATCTCTTAAATCCCCAGAGCTAGATGATCTTTCTAGAATTTTTGGGATCAATATATGCATCTTTCTAGAATAAAAAGTCAGATCCTAGAATCTGGACAAACTACCAAGAAGGCAAGAACTATAAAATTGAAACCAATTTGTATGTTCCGGTTGATGGAAATTGAAAAAATGAAGAACCTTTGAAGTTGCTTACTTTGCCTTGTGATCAAGATTGAACGGGAAATAGAACAGGGTAGTGGACAAACTGCAATCCTGGTGAATGTGCGCTGAGTGCTGGCGGCTAGCTGTGTCACGGCCATCGGCCGGCCGACCGCCTGCCACCGGACTTGGCCATTTCGCGTCGAGGTGAGAGAATGGGCGCGGGGGAACTGCGAAGGGAGACAAGGGGCGCAGGAGGGGAGGCGCCGCACTGCGTGAGTCGAAGCGCCGGTGGATGGTTCCTTCTTCCGTGCGGAGCTTAGCTGATCTTTAGCTACCTGGGTAATTGTTGGGCTGCTGTGGGCTTTCTCAATTGGCTGAGTTAGGCTGTGGGCCTGTGGGTGCAGATGCTTGGATCATACGGGTGCAAATACGGTAGAAACCAGTATACTACAACGTATTTCACATTTTGGTCTGGGTGTGGCCACACCCAGTCGGACCTATATGGATCCGCCTGTGCTTGTCGTTACTAATTTTTTTCTCTTCAACATCTCAAGATATTTTGCCTTTTTTCCATTTCCTTTTGTTGAAATTATTTATATATGTCCCAAATTTGTGGTTCTAAATGTTTTAGATAGTGATGGTGACCACTGCAAATTTAGTTTTCATATATCATCATCTAGTTTTGGTTTGTTGTTGCCTTTACTGCCAGAGCCTACCCTGTTTGCCATTTTGTTCCTTATATCACTACTGTTAAAGTAACTTCTGTGTTCGCTATTTTTAACTGGAATAAATAAAGATGGCAGTCACTAGTGCATTGCTTTTAAACTAGGGGCCATTGAGACGAGTTATGACCATTTAGTTCTCAATCTTACATATCTTGTGATATGATCTTCGCCCACTTCATTTTGTTACCTCATTTATTTTTCTATGTATAATGCTGTCTCATAGTATCCTTTTTCATGGAGCACTAATGGGCCAGTCGTTTCATGACTTTATTTTTTTCATTTTCATTAAACAGGGCTATATACGTCTTGCTCTCAATCTTACATATCTGAGATTGACGGAACAATTCAAATGAAAAGTTACCTCACTGGCAATCCGGAAATCCGTCTTGCTCTCAATGAGGATTTGAGCATTGGAAGAACTGCATCTTCATCATACGGTACGATTATTAGCTTTTTTCCTTTGACGACTAGCTTAGGCAAACTATAATCTGAATGATATATGGATATGAAACAAGAAATATATTTCTCCTTGTACATCTTTCATGATGCTCTGTTTCCGTAATATTGGAGACCAATCTATGAAGCTTATAGTGTTTCACTTATTCTGGAACTCACAATGTGATGAGTTATTCACTGCATACATTTATAGTCACTATACTTATTTGCATTCCCGAGTGTTTTTGCACAAGTGGTTCCTTTAACGAAACTTGAATCTACTCACAACTTGAACCTCACTTATTTTTTTTAGCATGCTGTTCTTTCTATTTGTCTAATTGTCATGGATATATTGTCGAATGCTGATCACATATACAATATTACATTTTTTAAAGACAGATTACAGAAGTTCTTCTGGAGGAGGAACAGCCATTCTTGATGATTGCAACTTCCATGAGTCAGTACATCTGGACAGTTTTGATATTGACAGAACTTTGACTTTAGTAAGTACTCAAATAAGGCTTTTCTGTCTGTTTGTTTATGTTTTTGTAGAACTTGAGCACTATATTTCGAGTTTATCACTCCCTCCGTTCAAAATTATAAGTCATTCTGGCTTTTTTAGATATAGTTTTTGCTATACATGTAGATATACACTATGTCTAGATACATAGCTTTTACTATGTATCTAGAAAAACTAAAATGACTTATAATTTGGAGCGGGGGGAGTACTTAAGAAAAAAAAATATAGAACTTATATTTACCGTTGCAATATTGCATAGATACCGCCTGACGGAGAATTTCCTGTAATGAACTACCGGATGACCCAAGAATTTAAGCCGCCATTTCGTGTAACCGCACTAATTGAAGAAGCTGGACCATCGAGGGTATGGAATGCTTGTCTTGCTATTATGCATTGATGAAAACTATGATTGAATTTGGTGAAACTACAGTTCTTTGATATCTACACAGGCTGAAGTTCTACTGAAAATAAGAGCAGACTTCTCCGCGAATGTCACTGCTAACACAATCACAGTACAAATGCCAGTGCCCGCATACACAATGAGGTCAACTGCAGTTATCTATTTATTCCTATGAAGTTAAAAAAAGTGAAATATTGGCTGATGCTTATATTGTTAGCTAAAGTTCCCTATCATGGGTTACATTGCAGAGCGAGTTTTGAGTTGGAAGCTGGAGCAGTTGGACAGACAACCGATTTCAAGGAAGGATCCAGGAGACTTGAGTGGAATCTAAAGAAGGCAAGTGCCAACAAGGATATGTACATCTTGCATAAGATGATATGCATTTGCAATGTTAACTTAAAACTAATAACCAGTTTTCTGTAGCTTGCTAAACAATTTTAACTTCACACTACAGATTGTTGGTGGTTCTGAGCACACCCTTCGTGCAAAGCTGACATTTTCCCAGGAGTCACATGGTACATGTTTTGTTGGAAGCATTACTTGTACCCTGGCCTGGCAACATCATGTAATTTCCTGTTACGCAACTTGCCCTGACATTCTTCTTTTCTTTGTGAAATGCAGGAAATATCACAAAGGAAGCTGGCCCAGTGAATATGAATTTCACTATACCGATGTACAATGCATCTAAGTTGCAGGCAAGGCCATATACTTTTGTATGGTACATTTGTGGGTTGTATCCATTGGCACTGCAGGGCTTAAGAGTGTTTTTGTTGTCCACTAGAAAAACTATTTGCCTAATCATTGTATCATGATTAATTATCTTTTAGTGCTTTTTTTTTGTTTTGCCGTGTGCTTTCTGAAACTTGTCTCTACATGGTGCTATACACTTTTAGATATGTAGTTGTTATGATCCTCCAAGGCCTTAATTAACTGCTCAAAAACATTGGCACGCAGGATTGTTGCAGAATGTTTCTGATCTACTATGAACTGTATTACTCTCCTGCAGGTCAGGTATCTTCAGAGCGCAAAGAAATCGAAGGCATACAACCCTTACAGATGGGTGCGATATGTAACACAAGCTAACTCCTACGTAGCTCGTCTATGAGGAACCCGCATCTGTACACTTGTTTCCAGTCCATTTTTTTGACAGAGTGGCTTGTGTTTGTAACTTTATATAGGAATCCGCAATACCACTCAGCTCCTGTAGTTGAACGTGTTTTAGGGACAATTTTTTCCCCTCTTGCAATGTGCAGATGAATCATTCATGTTTTAATGCTACAAAATGGATGAAGTTCTTGTTCATGACACTTGTGGGACATTGGGACTTATATTGTCCTACATAATTTCTGTGAAGTTTTAGAAATTATGAACTCTCAGTCAAGTTAATTATTAAGTTCTTTCTATTAAACTATTAATAAGAGCATCTCCAAGAGTATCCTATATTTTCTTTCTAAAAACATGTACTTTTACAACTCCTAAAATGATATTGGGAGGAATCATAAAGGTTATCTTCAAGAATTTCTAATAATTCACTTTAAAAAAATCTAAATTTGGCACCACAAGCTACGAGAAGCTGCCGCCGGCGAGGTCTGAGTCTGACCTCGTCCATGCCAATCGGCGCGGCCGGCCTTCCATCCCCTATCCCCTAGACCCCTACGACGACGACGACGACGATGCCTGCATCCGTCTCGCAGTGCCTCAACAATTATAATTAGGTTAATAAAATCAACCAACTAATCGATCCGGCAGCCGCGACGGCCTACCGAACCAAATAAATCAAACTAGTGACCAGGCTCAGCAGCAGCGTTGCCGGCGCCTCCGCCTTGCAGTGCCTCCGTATGGCCTCGTACGAGTAGGACCCGCTGCCCGCGGGGTTGTTGCCCGCTGTTGTTCGTGCCCGCCGCGGCGTATGAGGAGCTGGAAGCCCCTGCCGCGGCCGCGGTCTGTCTTCTTGAAGTCGATCAGGCCGCCGTCGGCGTACGGCGAGTCGATGAGCCATCCCCACCGTGGACGTGCAGTCTTGCCGACCCCGGCGACGTCGAGGAGGCCGGCAAGCTCCGGTCGGTGCTCGGGAGGCTCCTGCACGAGTACGCCCTGGGGCAGCGAGCACGCCGAGCAGGTGGCGAAGCGCGTGCTCATGGCCATGGCGCGGCTGCTGGGGTTCGGCGAGGGGTTCTTCCTCGACTGAGTCGGCGAGAAGGGCGGCATGCCGGCACGTACGCACGGTTCACCTGGTCGCGGCAGGATCCGCGCGAGCGCAACTGCGCGTATCTTTATGCGCAAAGGACTCAGTTTTTAGAAGTGCTAAAAGATTAGGAGTTGATTTTAGAAACTATTGGACACCTGTTTTTCTTAATTTTGCTAAAAAATTTAGATTAAGAGAGTGTTTTAGAAACTCTTGGATGTCTTTTCAGTTGATTTCAAGTCCTAAACTTACTTGCAAGGGTACCCATGTATATCCCTTTTCTTCTTCTTTTTTCCAAGAAAGATATTTGGTATGAGATGGTGTTTTTTTTTTCAGAGGTGGATATGCAGTTAGGTAGACGACGCATGCAGATCGAGTTAGGCATGCATGCATTGACCGGACACGTAGACACGCGTGCGGATGTCGCATGCAACACATGGTGGTGGGACATGCAATGCATTGCATTTGCATGGTAGAGACCCCGACGGCCCGACCCGCGTACGTACGTGTTGGTAGCGGTCGCGGCAATGGTCGGCGTTCATTGAGATTTCAGACGTGGACGCAGCACGTTGTGGGCGGACGGGTCACGACTCACGGGACCATGCACCCACGTGCATCACTGACACAGAAAATTAAAGGCAACTTGTTTATATAGTGATGAATATTATTTTTCTCTCACACCAAATCAGCCAACAGTATTTTCAGTCATGATTTATAGGCCAAACCAACCCAAACGAACAGGGCGTAGATTAAAAACATGGCTTAAAGCATCTCTAAAAGTTTTGCAAAAGTCACTTGCTAGATCAATAACGTCATCAAGTTAACCAAGAAGAGTAGAGATCACCTGCCATAATCATTGGTTTACCAAGTAGAGTAATTTTTAATGAGCTTTTGGAGATACTCTAACGGTGCATCAATCAATATAAACGGTGTGCAGTGCAACGCAATGCATTGTGTAGCAGTAATGTTGGTAGCTGCTAGCTAGCTGGTCCTTTTTCTTTTTTTCTCCATCAAAGTTGGACCATCCATCCCATCCATGAGCATGACCCACCGGTTCCAATGCTTCTCCTCCATCCCATTCTTCAATTATTATTAGCAGTTCTCTATCTATTTTATTGCAAAAACAATTGTTATATATAATAAATGGAATATTGTATAGTATAATGGCCATGCATGCAATTAAGGTAAACGGATGGGAGTGAGAGCTTAATTAGGAGCAATGCTGTTGTTGATTGGTCACTTCATCTGATCTACTTTAACATTAAATAAATACAATTGTAATAAAACACATAGATGCATGAGAATTGAAAAGGTTGTAAAGCATAATGCAGGGCGTGTTTGTTTCCCTGGATATGGGTGGCCGGCACTTACCAGCCGGGCCTGGGCAGAGCCCAAGAGGTGCAACTGAGCTTGTTTGTTTGCCCGGATGCAGCAGGGGCTGGCTGGCTGAGGGCGAGCCGATGTTTGTTTGCCTGGCTGATGTTTATTTCATCGAGCACCTTGCTGGTGCCACCACTTCTTCTTCCTCGCTCCCTGCTGCTGCTACCGCGTGCCCCTGTGCTGCTCCTCCTCACGCTTGGGATGGAGGGCGAGCCCAGCATGGCGAGGAGCTCGGCCGGGGACATGCCGTAGGCGCATTCCACGTCCGCGAACTCCTGCACAGCACGCCCAGCCCGGCCTCGCACACCTTCTAGGCAACCAGCACCGCCGGCACGGGCGCAGGCGACAGGACCGCGCACCGGACGCGGAGCCGCGCGCTGTTGTGCGCTGCGAGCGTGGTGAGCGAGGACGGCACGGCCGCGGTGACCAGACGGGCTCGCGCGCGCCCTCGCGAGGTTCGTGCTCGCCTGCGGGCTGGGGAGGAGCGCGCGTGAGGCCGCCATGGTTCGCGCGTGAGGAAGAAGAGTGCCCCACCGAACCCGCCTCCACCTTCGTCGAGCCATAACCGAGACAGGGCACCGCCATCCGCCGCCGCGGGCAGATCTCAGGCCATCATCGGCTAGGGCCAGCGCCCCCACAGCTTGCGCGGCTCCCCTGGGCGCTCGAACACCGCCACCGCCGCTCCATGGTCGTCGCCGACGAGTCACCTTCTCATGCGGCTGGGTCAGCGCTCATCACCCACGGGAAGGAAGGCAATCGCACACACCGCGCTCGCTCTTCCCCTGGGGTCTGGCTGAGGTGCGGGCCGGGCTGGAAAGGAGGTCCAGGCAAACAAACATCCTTGGTTGCAGTCCACGGGTGCTGTGCCCGGCTAGACCAGGAAAAAACAAACACGCCTTCAGACTTCGGAGAGGGGACAGGGGAGGGGAGGTAGCAGAGCAGAGCTGGGCGGGCAGGCGGGCAGGCAGGCAGGCCACCGTCCCTCTCCACCGTCTCCACACCAAGGGAGGGGCGGCCAACCGAAGAGTCCTTCTCCTTGCTTGCGCAGATCTCCCATCCGTCCGTCCCTCTGTCTCCCTCTCCTTCTATCTGACTGAGGAGGAGTGAGGCTTTCCTTTCTTTCTGTAATCCACTCCAGTCAGTCAGTGTGTGTACCATCGACGTCCATTGCAAATTTAAAGTAGTAGCAGATCCCGGCCAGGCATGAACAAGCAGCAGCAGCAGGCGTACGGGTACGGGCATGGGCAGGGCGACGTCCCCTACTGCTGCTTCCATCCCAGGGAGGTGGTCGTCGGCGTCTGCGCCCACTGCCTCAAGGACCGCCTCCTCCTCCTCCTCACCGCTGCCAACAACAATAACAGCAACGCCGCCGCCGACGCCGTGCACCGCCGGAGCAGGAGCAGCAGCATCTCCCTCCCCAAGGTCTTCGCGCTCGGCTCCTCCTTCCTCCAGCGCCTCGACTCCCGCCACCACCGGGGGCGGGACCCCGACAACAACTGCTACTCCGACGACGACGACGCCACCACCTCCGTCGCAAGCCTCGATGGTACATACATACATACAACACCTATCTTGCATTAATTCAATTAATACTGGAGTAGTACGTGCCATTATACTAATTAATTAGAGGTGGCACCGCCGCTGCCCGCCGCACTCTGCTTGCTTGCATTGATGCTTTGCCTTTCATTCATCATCGTCGACCGTGTCATAATCATAATCCGATCCATTTCTTTGCTTGTTTCTTGTTCGTTTGGCAAATCAATCATTCAATGGGAATGTGCAAAAACGAAACCAAAAAAAAAAAAAAAAGATTCCTTCATCTCCATCAAGTTCGAGGACAACGGCAAGGCGACGTGGGACAGCCAGAGCCAGCACAAGGCGTCGGCGGCGGTGACGGAGGCCGAGGCGGAGGCAGGCAAGCCGGCGGCGGCTCCCGCGACGAGGTCGTCGTCGTCGTCGACCGTGGCGGTGGCGGTGGAGCACGTGAAGCGGGGCGGCGTCACCCGGTGGCGCAAGCAGGTGGTGGGGCGCCTGCTGCAGCTGGCGCGCTGGAGGAGGTCGTCCGCGGCGGCCAAGGCGGGCGGCGGAGCGGCGTGCCACGTCGCCGGGCTGGACGGCAAGAAGGCCGCGGCGGCGGCGGAGCGGTCCAAGACGCGAGGGAGGGGCTGGATCCGGAGCCTCACTCGGAGGCGCGCGCACGGCGACCGGGCGTGGTAGGTCGTCAGGTCCGGACGGTCGGCGCCGGCGGGCCATGGTGTCCGATGGATGGATCTCCCGTCTTTGACGTCCGAGTCCGACCAATGCAAGCTTGCTTGCAGCTGCTACTGACGTACGTACGGCTTGCTTTGCAATTGCTTGATTGTACAAAGTGAGTGAGTGCCTCCTTTTTACCTACTTGGTCTGTTTGTGCATACAGTATTATGTAAGTAATAGCGGTGACCACACATATGGATCAATCATATATCCAATGATCATCATCCAAGAATTATATTATATTATATAGAGAAAGAGAGATACTCAAATCAAAAACAAGAAAACAGAGAGAGAATGAGGATTGTGCTTGATGCTGATCAGGGAGTGATCATCTCAGTATATCTGATTATTATTTTATTAATCCAGCCATGTACTGTGTGGGTTTTGATGATGACAAAAAAAAAACAATACTACTCTACTACTTGTAAATGGTCTGGTGGTGGATGGAGCTTAATCATGCACAGTTGCCTGTTGGCGTGGACACACTGGGCAGTGCTCGTCGGATTGGATGTCTGTTTGCCTAATTATATTGCATTGCAGCTAGCTAATGCAAGATTTGCTTGTCAGCTGAGCTGCCTTTGAATGTGATTGAATCGGCAACAAGTAATCTACCGACAAGGATGGATATGGACAGACAGACGGTCCGAGATGGATAACATGTCGCAACGACCTTTTCGACCGCCCCATCAGAAATGGGGATTTTTAACTTTTTTTTTTTTTTGCCATCCTTCAGTCATCCGTTTGTCATCTTTGTGCGTGTTTCTATACAATTACCGTAATAAACAGTAAAGTTACTAAGTTTTTGTTACTTTGACTGACGTGGCATGCCATGTGGGGCTGCCAGCGTGGCAGCGAGTCCGGAAGTCGTAATTTGGCAAGTGAAATGCCCTTGCTGCCCTCGTCTCCTTCATTTGTCGTCAGCCGATCCAGCCTGGGTCAAACAAATGAAGGAGGTGAGCGCAGCAGGGTCATTTCCCGTCCTAAATTACAACTTCTGGGCTGGCTGCCACGCTGTGACGCTGGCATGCCACGTTAACCAAAGTGGCAGAAACATAGGTGTTTTACTGTTTGCTATGGTAATTGTGTAGAGCACACACAAAGATGTCAAACGGAGGAGGCAAAAAAAAAAAGTAAAAAATCCCTAAATGAGAGGGATTGGATCACACCCACACTATGCAGCAGCAACACTCTGCTTTGTGTTTTAGAAAGAAGATGCATGTGTGTATATGGTGCAGTGCATGACCCTTTTCAACAAGGGAAACTAATAAAAATATAAAAGAAAAAGACCATGCGTTGCATCTTGACTGCCTTTTCTCCAGACTCCAGAGAGAGAGAGATGCATGCATGCACTGGGAAAACATTCAGCAGGGCAGGGCAGGGCTGGGCTGGGCTTTGACACAAGTGTGTGATGCATGCAACGCAACTCAAGAATTATTATTCACAGAAGACTGGCAGGCATGTCAACATGTGCTGAGCCTTGAGGTGAGACTGCCCCTTGCAGATTTTTTATTTATTTTTAACATATTTTTTAAACTAATTTTAAAACTAACATTATTTTTTTTCTTCAAATCTAACACTTTTGGCTGCGCCTATTCGCACGTCGTGGCGATTTAACGTTGCCGCACCATGCATGGGGGCGCGACGAGGCTGCCCACGTGGCAGTGATCAGGGCCCTTCACCGGTGACGTGGCCGGCTCTGCCGTGCCACCGGTCATGGCGCGGCGGTGACACGCCACGCATCATGGCGCGGCAGTGGCACGCCACCGTCCAGGGCGCAACAGAGCCTAATATAGGCTCACGGTCCAGTCCCGCCGCGCCACGTCACCGCCCAGCCCGCCGCGCCCGCACACGCGCCCGCACGCACGCCGCGCCAGCCCGCCGCGCCCACCCGCGCCTGCCGCGCCACGAACGCCGGCGCACCACGGCTGCCGGCCGCCCGCTGCACCCCCCACCCACGCACGCCGACGCGCCACGCCCGTCGGCCGCCCGCTGTGCCCTCCGGCCACGCACGGCGGCTGCCTGCCGCGCCCACCATTGCCCTCATTGCCGCGCCACCCGCGACTGCCACCACCGCCCTCACTGCCGCGTTGTACACCGCTCCCAACTGCCGCACGCCCCTCTCTCTATCCCGTGTCCACCCGCCGCTGCCACCGTGAGGTCGAGCGCACGCTGCTGCCGCGAGGACGAGCGCCGCTGCCGCGAGGTACTCCTCTAGTGTATTTGTTGATTGAATCGACATTGTTAGTATAGTAAGTTAGTACAATAAGTAAAGTTAGTATAGTTAGTAAAATTAGTTAGTTTAGTTAGTATAGACAATATAGTAAGCTAGTATAGTTAGTTAGTTTAGTTAGTACAGTTAGTGAGTCTAATTATACATTGTATTTAGTATAATTAGTTGTTGTAGTTAGCCTTGTATATATGTTAATATTAGATTTGTTAGTATAACTATAGTTAGAATAGGTATTAATATTAATATGGACAGTACGTACGACGATTTCGATGACTTGATGAAGTTTCTTCAAATGCTTCTGTAGATGGATTGTTGTGTTAGAGTTTTTTACGAAGGAAGTGTTAGGAGAGAAGATGGTATGTTTGAGCATATGGAAGAAGAATTGAAATGGTTTGATGAACCTTCTAATTTTAACGACCTTTGTGTCCGTTTGAATGCAAAGTTTGACGATGATTCACACTGAAGGAGAGGTTTGATACTGGGAAGACTAGGGCACACTATGTCCTGATGCCCTTGCGCGACCCTGCTCACTGGTCCCGCTACACTAGGGTGCTCTAATGTTCTAATGTGCCCATGACTGAGGTGGTGGTGGAGAATGGGTACAGGATGCAGGGTGTCCTGGACATGCCGTCCATTGACGGTGTTGGAGGCAATGAGCAAGGTTTGGGGTCGAAGGGGAAGCAACTCAGAGTAAGATGGATTTGGACGGTCAGTTGGCGTAGGAGCAGTTTCATTCAAGTCAAGTAGGTTGTATAAGCAATGACTTCGATGTGAACGAGTTCGAACTGGAAGAGGAGCAGGAGGAGGAGGACAGGATCGGTGATGTAGTTAGCAGTGATTCGGATGATTCAGATGATGACCAGGGACATAGACATGCTATGTTCACACTGATTGATGCCATGCCAGTACCTGTTCATGGTATGCCATTACCAGTACCAACTGAGGTTTTGTATGCTATCCAGGCTTAGGGTAGACTAGTCATAGATTTACCAGCAGATGATACCCCCTATGATTCATGGGGTAGAATTAGCGAAGCGCATCAGTATCTTCCACCACCACGTTACACAGCGACTGAGCTTGAGCAACTAAGGTCGATGAACGTACCTTTCAGGGGCGTTCTGAAGTATAGGGATGTCAGCATGACGGATATGACTGTTTGTGACACCAGTCTCCAGATGTGTAGGAAATCACTGTATGACCATGAGAAAGAAATCCTTAGGAAGGGGATGATATTCAATACAATATCAGAGATGAAGCTCTTCCTTCAGGACTATGCTGTGTATCACCATAGGTCGTACAACGTCACTCATTCAGACCAGGAGTTGAGGTACCATGTGATATGCAAAAATAGTTGTATATGGAGGTTAAATACACAAAAGAGACAGAGTGATGGCAAGTGGAGGATAAGTAAAGTTGTCGAACCCCACACTTGCCTAACAAATAGGGGAAAGGAAAATCATCAGCAACTCACTACATGTTACCTTGCCCGTCGTATATTGGGGCTCGTTGATGATAATAACGACATTTCGGTGTCTTCTTTACAACAGTCCATATCTAGATTTGTTAAGTATGATGTGAAGTACAGAAAGGCTTGGCGTGCTAAGCAAATTGCCCTGGCGATTAGTTGGGGTAGTTGGTAGGAAGCGTACAACAGGGTGCCCCACATCTTATGTGCAATGCATTACTACAACCCTGGCTTAAAATGGTTTGTGGACACCAGAGGGATATATTTTTGGGACCCATTGAGGCATGTCCTATATCGTGTGTTCTGGTCGTTCGCGCAAACGAAACATGCATTCTAGTTTTGTCGGCCAGTCGTACTTATTGATGGCACTTTCCTGACAGGAAGGTACAGGGGCACCTTGATGATGGCTGCTGTTGTTGATCCTGAGGACCAGATAGTACCCATGAATTTTGCATTGGCAGAGGGAGAGAACAATGAATCGTGGTCATGGTTCATGTGGCTTCTACGTGTACAAGTGCTTGGCCCATCTCGCACTATATGTTTGATCTAGGACTATCACCTAGGGCTTCTTAATGATGCAGCTGAGCATATAGATGGGTTCCTGCCTCTAGTGCATAGATGGTAAATGAGACACTTTGCCGCTAATTTCTGGTGACGTCAGAGGAAGGAGGTATGTGACAAGGTAAAGGCTCTATGTTGTATATGTACAGAGCACCAGTTCAAAGAGACAAAGAGAGAACTAGACAAGATGCTAAATAAAACAAGAAAGGTCTGGTGAGAGGCGCAGATGGAACATAAGGCTCAGTGGGCGTTAGCATATGACGAGGGGGGTTTCAGGTATGGCATCATGACCACTAACTCCTTGAAGTCTTTCAACCGTGTATTCACCGGAGTTCGATCATTGCTTGTGTCTAGAATTGTTGAGTTCTCCTTTCATAAGTGCAACGAATATTTTGTCAAGAGGTGGAAACTTGCGCAGAGGAATATAGCTGAGCAGGGATGTTTTGGAAAGGCCAGAGCAGAACATTTGAAGGAGTCCGAGGACTTGGCCAAACAACAGATCGCTGAGCCATATGGACCCCGCTGCCATATCTTTAGTGTGCGGGGCAAGGGTGGCACAAGCTTGGGCGGCGAACGTTATTGTGGACGAAACTACCGAGTTGATCTTGAAAAAGTAGAGTGCAGTTGCAACGTCCCTCGGATTATGCATACACCTTGCTCTCATATGATCATGGCCTGTAGGGTTCACGGGTATAACTATTAGGATCTGCCATATATGTCACCCTTGTATCTCCGTTCGAACACCGTTAGTAATTGGGAGAGGAGCTTCGAGCCATACCTTGACCCGACACAATGGCCACCTTATCATGGTTATGACTACGTGCCGCATCCAGATCTAATGAAGGTAGGCAAGGGAAGGAGGAAGAAGAAGCGACTCAAGGGGGACATGGACGCTATGAGAGGGTACGACGAAGACGTGTACAGAGGGGGAGACTTCAACGAGACCTATGGTAGGAATCTTTGCTCCGTTTGGAAAGAACCTGGTCACAAGGCTAGTAGGCATAGAAGGCAAGGGCAGCAGATACATATAACATATATTTTATTATACTAATGTTAATTGTTTACTATGCTATTTAAAACTACTATGTTAGTACATTGGAACTTTGGAGCTATGTTTATTATGATATATGTTTATTATGTAATTTTGCATAATAGTTTATTCCTTTTACATTTACTTTGCTTTTATGCACTAATGTTCCATAAAATTATAGTACTCTTAATGTTTGTTCTAACATATACATTTGAAATTTGAACCAGGATGGGGGATCATCATCTGCAGTATCCCATTCTTGAGGTGCACTACGACAAGGACCACCGAGCCCAGCGTCCGTTGGAGCTTCAAGAGGACTTGGTACCTCTTAGACTACGCACGCACCAGCCGTACCGCTGGGACGAGCGATACCGGCCATACATACAGCATGCCAGATTCCTTGAGATCATCCACGTCTTCAACATTGGGCTACCGATCCTCGACCCTGCACTTCTCACTGCTGCTGTCGATAGGTATGATTTGATACACGTTTGCGACAGTATAAAGCATTAAATTGTGTCATTGTTTAAATTAAAAAACTTCTTGTATTGAATTAAAAACCCATAGGTGGAGGCCGGAGACCCACACCTTCCACTTTTCTTGTGGCGAGATGACTATCACGATGCAGGATGTGAAGATGATTCTGTGTCTGTGGTTGGGGGGGTCTTCAAGTGACTGGGATCCTTGATAACGGTCACTAGATGGACTTGGTGGAGCAGTTCTGTGGTAGAAGACCACCCGAGGACAAGGATGCTAAGAGGGCAAAGTAAGAATTTCTATGTTCCAAACATTTACCAATTTGACACCAGCACATGCAAGTTTTTGGTTGGTCTCTTATATCACGAATATATGTTATGGTCTAAGTCTGTCGTTGATCTACATATTCTGCAAATTATTTTGCTATTTAAATGGAGGGTTTAGTACATAACTTTTATGATGCGTATTGTCTTTGCCTAATTTAATGTTTATTTTTGTTCCCTCGGCTCTCATGTAATTGTCCTTCAAAAATTGCAGGAAAACATCAGGTGTCAATTTGGTCTGGATAATAGAAAACTTCGAGCACCGCTGCACCTAGAAGCTCAGCTGTGTGGATACTCCATGGGAGATTCCCTATGACTCGGACCTGTCTAGTTCCTTACGCTCGAGCACTATGCCGACAAGAGCAGGTTCCTCCGACACGACGGCTGGTGGGACCTCTTATGTTCGTACTCTCGACAATCGCAGCAAGGGTTCTACGGAGCACGACGTTGAGGAGGACAAGGATGAGGAGGACGAGGACGAGGATGAGGAGGAGGACTACGATGAGATTGGGATGTCTCATTTTGGTGATGCACCATTTCCTACACAGTTCGACACATAGGTACTTGAAACAACCCTTCGCCATATATGTCACAATTACTTAAACATTATAAGTAACGGTGCCTATATTGTAATTGCAGGATCCTAGTTACACTCAATAGTACCGTCAGGTGTACCGCCAGCGAGACCGTACCGACGTTGGGTTCACCCGTAACATGCTGCCTTCACGTCCAAAGAGGCAGCGACGTCCGCGGTCACCATATACTCCTAGGTCGTAGGAGTTCTTTAGGATGACATGCTGCACTTGTACTCGGACACCCATATACTGATGGAACATGTAGTATGTCGAGTAATATTGAACTATGTATTGATGAACTTATGTCATAGTTATGACTTGCTGAACTTATGTCGAACTTGTGATGAACTTGGGATAGTGCTCGAGCGATGAACTTGCATTGAACTTATGTCGAACTTTCTGTTGACCTATTTGTTAAACCGACACGACGACATAACAGAAGTGCCTAAACCTTCCTTTTGCTGCCGCTTTGACTTCTGCACCATGGCTGGTGGTGTGTCAGCCTTGCCGCGCCATGTCTGTTGGGCGACAATCCCATGTTGGGCGCTGGCCATGACTGTCGAGAGTTCCGACGTACGTCGGGACTTCCAACGGGCGTAGACAGCCGTCCAGCAAAAACTCAGGTGTCGGGACTCCCGACTTGGGTCGGGACTTCTGACTGTTGGGAGTTCCAACTCACGTCGGGACTTCCGATGGCCACAGTCATTGCGTAGGCTAAGTGACTGGGTGTTAGGAATTTTGGCATGAGTCGTGACTTGCGACGGCCGGGAGTTTCGGCTTACGTCGGGACTTCCAACACAACAGTCACTAAAAATATTCTACGTGCTCATGGAGTGCTAGAGTGTCTCTCTTTTGATTTTATTTTTATGCTTGAGCACTCTATCTTCCTTAGACCAACTAAGTTTGCATCTCTCTTTATAGTGCGGCGGATCCTAAACTCAAAAACAAAAAATAAAACCTTTTGAGAGCGCTTTGAGTTCATCCGCCTTTACAACTTCAAGAATTGAGGGATACCATTTCATCTTTATCAACTCTTTGAATCTTTCATGGGACTAATAGTCACGATATATCTCATTAAGATCACATTAGTCCCTAAGTTGAATGTCATCAATACACCAAAACCCACATAGGGGGTAAATGCACTTTTAAATCCTCAGTCTAAAACATACTGAGTAATCAACTCATCATTCGAGTACCAGTCCTCTACCACAACCTTGTTGCTATGTCTAGGCTCACCTGCATTGCTCTGACCTACGTGTCGCCTGTAGTAAGTGTCTTCCACTTCATCTACGGCCTCTGTGGTCTGAGTGAAGAACACGTCATCATCCTCCTCCGCCTGCAAGCCCACCTCTGCTAGAGCGATGAGCTCGCTCAGTCTGCTAGTGTCATCCTTAGCCTTCTCTGTCTGCAAGCCCACCTCTGCTAGTGTGATGAGCTCGCTTAGTCTACCAGTGTCGTCCTCAGCCTCCTCCGCCTGCAAGCCCGCCTCTGCTAGAGCGATGAGCTCGCTCAGTCTGCCAGTGTCGTCCTCTGTCTCCTCCGCCTATAAGCCCTCCTCAGCAAGAATAATGAGATCGCTCAACCTAGCAGTGTAGTCCTCATCCTCGTCCCCCTCATCAGATAACACAATCGGTGATTGAACGGTGCGACCAGCTCGCATTCCATGCTCATCTAACTTCTTTTCCTCATACCTTGCATGAGCCACCTCTGTGGCATGGTCCTCGCTGCATCCAATCCCTTCATGTATAAAATGCAATCAGTTAGCGATGCGATTATATTACATTTAAAATCAGGCAACGAAAAAGGCTTTCAAGCACTCACTGGCACATAATGCAATAACATGCTCGTTCAAGACCTATATCTATACTCTTGTCTCCTCCCTTGCCTCCTTCCTTGCCCTCTCCTCCTCTAGCATCCTCTGTCTCTCTAATCCCCATTTGTTAAGCCCAACATCGATCGGGTTATGAATACCGCGTTGTATAGCAAACTCACGTATCTTGTTTTTGTGATGTTTAACGAATAGGTTGATGTAGTCAGGTCCATATCCCCTCTTCCATGCAATTACTTGCCTCCCCTTCAGTTCATCCAAGAACTTAGCTTGACCATCATAACATTCCCACCTGCATTTTCTAGTGCTCTGTTCAAACAAAAAATTATATCATATATGTCTTAGCAAAAGAAACAAAATACGATTTCATGTTTACCACAAAATAATCAACCTCATCATAGTCAACCATATGGCCGCAATAATGACCTATTCTAAGCTCCGAAGGGACTAGACCGTAGTTGGATTTAACACCACATTCGCACTTGACTGGAGGTGCTTTGTAAATTAACCTTTCTTTCTTCTTTTCCTTTGCCTTTGGTGGCTCCGGCCATTGATTCTTAGGACCATAGAGCCACTCATTGAAACAACACTTTGCAAATCCATAACGCTACAAGAGAATACATTAGTACACGCACACCTATAGAGATAAACATTTAAACAGATACACTTTTCACTTACTTTGTGTTTGTTCGGACACACAAACTCCAACGTATTTGTCGGTGTTTTGGAACCGGGGGTCCCCCAACCGACGAGTGAATTTGTGCTGCGTGCCCCTAATCCCGGATGGTGATGCAAAGAGACACAAGGTTTATACTGGTTCGGGCAATCGAAGCCCTACGTCCAGTCTGAGAGATCGATCTTGTATTCCTTGCACCTGAGTGCTCGTAGTAGGGGTTACAAGCTAGGTGAGAGAGGGAGCTAACCCCAGGTCTCGGCGAGGGTGATGCGGACTGCTTGAGGCGTTGCTCCCAAGCAGCCTGGGAGTGCGTGGTTCTATCGGTGTGTTCGTCTTTCTGCCCCCCTAGAAATGGCCCCGACTACCTCCTTTTATAGCCACAAGGAGGAAGCCAGAAGTACATGAGAAGGCTACTATTTGCTGACGTATTCCGCTCCCTGGAGTAGCATGGCGTCGTGGGAGTTCCCGTCGATGTCTAATCGGTATGGTCTTCAAGGCTGGCGACATGCTGCGCTCCTGTACTTGCTCCTGTACCTTTGTTGACTTGGTGAAGTGCCGAGGTCTGGTGGCTGCCGTAGTAGGCTGTGATGAAGCCTGCCGTGCTGAGGCCGAGACCCACTGTGCTGAGGCCTGCTGTGCCGAGGCCTTCAGCAGGTGGCAACGTGAGGTCTGGGCGGCCATCGTCGATAGTTGATTCGGGCGGAACAGTGCGGAACGTGCGTCTACAGGATACGGTACCCTGTATCGTCAGTAAGGGATGGAAAAAAGGCGATTTGGCCGTTGTCCTGTCGCTCCTGTCGCGGCGTACTACCGATCGTGGCTTACGTAGTGGGGGCAGCTGGGCGCTTTAATTGGATGTGATAGCCTGCCAGAGTGACTTTTGAGGTGGAGGCGACGAGGTTGCGGGACGAGCCCAGCTTTGGGCGAGGCGGAACATGGCCAGTTTGCCCGAGGCCCTACCGGGAGTCTCGGGCGAGGCGGAACTCGGTTAGTTCGTCGGGAGTCTCAGGCGAGGCGGAACTCGGTTAGTTCGTCCGAGGTCACAGGAACCCGGTTCTGACTCCCCACGTCGTGTCCGTCCTGGGTGTAGGAGTTTAGGCAGCACAGTAGCCGGTAACCCCTGCACAGTCCCGCCGTGGATGGCAGGGTGCTGACGTGACGGTCGTCTGGTCTACCACTTCGCTGTACTGTGCCGTCGTGGGGTTTGTCGGAGTGGTTGAGCGCCTTGATGGGACGTGCGGAAGTGACATGCTGGTCATACTCGGTCTCGTGCGTCGTGGGGCTCCAGTACGGCTTGATGCAGGACATGGCGCGACGTGCTGGTTGCCGTGTAATGACGTCGTAGGGAGCAGCGGCTCTGCAGATGCCGAGGCCGAGCCATCGTGTGGGGCTCGGTGGTCATGGACCCTCACGCTGCTGAGCCCGTGAGGCAACCTGTCGAGGTCTTGGGGGGAGTTATTGGCCCTGGGTACTGATTCCGAGGCCACAGTAGCCCAGATGTGGCTCCCCGCGCTGCATTGTCCTTGGTGCAGGAGTTGGCAGTATAGTGAGGCATGGGCGTTACGGTGGTTAGTACAGTGGCGGGTAACCCCTGCCTAGTCCTGCCTCCTGTCCCATCGGCCACTTGCTGTACTGTGCCGGGCGTGCGGCTGTTGTCAGGGGCAGCAGTTGGCTGAGTTGATGTGACGCGACGTTTTGCCAGAGGGACGGGAGAAGGAAGAGGTAGCGGAGTGCTGCCGAGCCCTCCTTGCGCGAGACGGAGGGTCGGTGGCCCGGCCGAGGCCTTTGGCGGGGAATCGACCGAGGCCCGCGGTGAGGGGGCCTCGGGCGAATCGGAGAATCGGCCGAGGCCCGATGAGGCCTCGGGCGCGTCGGAGAATCGGCCGAGGCCAGCAGCGTTTAGCTGGTTTCGATCTTTACGAAATCTAAGCAGTCGTTTTTTGACCTTGCTTAGGGTACCCCTTCTCACGGTATCCGACAGTAGCCCCCGAGCCTTGGGGGGAGTGGAGGCACTCCCCCTGAGGTTCTGATGAGAATTGGCTCTTGATAGTTCCTGTCGGGATGGTGTTCTGTTTTCGAGGTTTCGGTGGGTGCGCGCGAGCGCACCCGCCGGGTGTAGCCCCCGAGGCCCTGGAGGAGTGATTTTCACTTCTTCAGGGGCTTTTTTCTCTTTCGAGTGAGGCGTTTTGATCGTGTTTGCCGGGCCCGTGGGTGCGAGTTCGGATCGCGGGGCCTCGACGATGTTTGCGGAAAGAGCCCCTTAGCCTCAGCCTGGAGCGAGAGGGCCGTCAGGGGTTCCCCCGGCTTTTTTGTACGACCCTCGTGCTTCCTTTTCGCTCGGAAGGAGGGGTGGAGGATGCCATGCTACCCTCGGTGGGCGCGAGCGATGGCATCTCCGGTGAGCTGTTATCGGGTAAGTCCGAGTGGAGGCCCGTACCCCGTTCGCTGGGGGTCGGCTAGCGGTCCGGAGACGCGCTCCAAGAGTACCGGAGGGTTTCTCTAGTGGGTGCCGAGGCCGTTCGCTGGGCCTCGGTGGCTCGGTGCCTCCCTACGGTGGGATCCCATTCGGAGACCTCCCTGCCGGTCTCGGACACGACACGGGGCGCGCTCGTACAGGCTCGCCCGTAGTCGTCCCTGACTCTTTTGCCCTGGGGCAGCTGTCGAAACCCCTGGGGGCCCAGCTTTCGAACCCCTGGACCGTAACGGGCTCGGGTCGCTTGTCTTTATCTTGGGTGCAGGAAGAGCCCCCTAGCCTCCGCACGGAGCGAGAGGGCGGTCAGGGGTCCTCCCGGCTTTTTTGCCCGTCCCCCGCCCGTCCTTTTCGCTCGGACGGGGGGGCTGTTTGCCGAGCCCACTAGTGTGCGAGCCTGAGCCACTGGGTCTCGGCAAAGTTGCAGGAGGAGCCCCCGAGTCTCTCGCACGGAGCGAGAGAGCGGTCAGAGGTCCCCTGGCTTTTGGTTCGCCCCTCGCGCGTGAGGGTCTGACTGCCGAGCCCCCCTCGGGTGCGAGCCTAGGTCGCGGGGGTCTCGGCGTCTTTTGCAGAAGGAGCTCCCTAGCCTCTGCACGGAGCGAGAGGGCCGTCAGGAGTTCTTCCGGCTTTTTGAACGACCCTCGCGCTTCCTTTTCGCTCGGAAGGAGGGTTTGTTTTGCCGAGACCCCTCGTGTGCGAGCTCAAGTCGCTGGGCCTCGGCAACATTTTGCAGGAAGAGTCCCTTAGCCTCTGCACGGAGCAAGGGGGCCGTCAGGGATTCTCCTGACTTTTCATTCGACCCTCGCGCTTCCTTTTCGCTCGGAAGGAGGGGTGGAATGTGCCACGCTACCCTCGGTGGGCGCGAGCGATGGCACTTCCGGTGAGCTGTTATCGGGTAAGTCTGAGTGGAGGAGGGTTTCTCTAGTGGGTGCCGAGGCCGTTCGCTGGGCCTCGGTGGCTCGGTGCCTCCCTACGGTGGGATCCCATTCGGAGACCATCCTACCAGTCTCGGACACAACACAGGGCGTCCCAAGCGTTTCGCTTGCTTGGGCCTCGGCCTCGTGTAGGCTCGCCCGTAGTTGCCCCTGACTCTGTTGCCCTGGGGCGGCTGTCGAAACCCCTAAGGGCCCAGCCTTCGAACCCCTGGACCGTAGCGGGCTCGGTGCCTAGTTCCCTTGCCTGGAAGGAATCGGGGGGTTATTTCTCTGCCTACGGCTAATTAATGGCAGGCGCGTCTTTTGAGGCGGCTTTCTCGGGGAGGCGAAACGGCGCCTGCTGCCGCTGCGGTTGGACGCGACGTGGCGTCAGCCGACGGGACGTACCTGCACGCGCGATTAACGAGGAGTGCGTGGGCGGTAAGACCGGATCTGGATAACCGCGCCGGATTTTCTGGGGGAAACTTCCCCGATTTCGTCGCCCGGCGGTTTCGATTCGTCCCTGCATAAATACGCAAACAGCCTCGCCCTCTCCCCCCTTACCTTTTCCGCGTTCACTTTTGCTGCCTCCGTGCCGTCGCTGAGAGCATAGAGCGCCGGGGAAGAGAAGGGCGAGGGCGAGAGATCGAAAGAGAGAGGGAGAGAGATTACCGCCGTAGCAGCGTCCTCCGCCGCGCAATGGCTGGTGGTCCCGTCCATCCTCCCGGCGGATCCCTGGGGGCGGTCCGACGTCACCGAGGAGAAGCTGCAGTCGCTCGTGGAGGCCGGTCTTCTTCGCCCGATCACCGACCCCGACGAGCCGGAGTGGATTGCTCCGGGGGACGAGTCGGAAGCCGAGGCCGCGCGACGGTTACGTGGTGAGCTTTCGTCGTCTTCCACGAGCGAGGCTTCGGGTCGCCGGCGGATAGCTTCATGCGGGCACTCCCGCACTACTATGGCGTGAGCTGCACAATTTCAGCCCCAACTCCATCGCGCAGGCGGCCATCTTCGTCGCCGTCTGCGAGGGGTATCTGGGGATCGCTCCCCACTGGGAGTTGTGGCTCCATTTGTTCCGAGCGACGTTCACCTCCAAGCCAGGGGGGACGAGGGGGGCTCGGAAGGCGCAGAGGGCCGGCGGCTGCACCCTTCACGTGCGCCAAGACCGGCAGTCCCTCTACATCCCGGCCCAGCTTGTCAACGTCCAACCGTCGTTGGTATGACGGCTGGTTCTACCTCCGCAACGACGGCGGAGGACTTCCCCCTTATACCGGGCGGGGTTGTAGAGAGTCAACCGGAGAAGTGGGGATACGGCGTCATCAAGGTCGACCAAGCCTAGGCTGGAACCGCTCTTGAGGGCCTTGGGGAAGCTACGTGACTGCGGCCTTTCGGCGGCCGTGGTCGTGGCGGCCTTTCACCGCCGGAGGGTGTGTTGCCGCTAATGGCCCGGCGGCGGGCGGCTGTTCGAGATGACGCCGAGCGACCCGATCGCTAGTATCAAGATGTCCGCCTCCGCCCTTACCGACGACGAGACCCTGCGTCGGGTGAGAGAGGCAGTAGACGGGAAGCCGAGGCTCGATGACTTGGTGCCGTTCCCGATGCGCCCGTCGCGGGGGTATGTCTCGCTGGTAAGTCGGATGTTGTCGAGGCTTTCGCGGCCTTCTTGTCTTTCGCCTCTTTGGTCTGTTGTCTTACTTCGTCGTTCTTACAGGGGATAAGAGACGTGCGAGGCTCCCCGCCGCCCGTTCCCGAGGACGCCCGGCGGCGATCCCGTGAACAGGGCGCGTGCCGAGGAGGAGAAGAAGAAGAAAGATGCCCAGGAGGCGAAGCGCACGAAGAAGATCCTCGCGCGCGAAAGGCTGGACGCCCGTCGCCGGCGCCAGAGGCTCGACGGTCTCCCCTTGGAGCCGTCTCCCTCGTCATCGGTGTCGGATTCTTCGAGCGACGGCGGCGGACGCGAGGTGGGGACGGCCTGCCTGGAACACCTCCCCGACATCAGGGAGCTGGTTCCCAGGGCGCGGCAAGGAGCCTGACGCCCCTAGGAGGA